>NC_140180.1:47797226-47954726 GCF_963971535.1 Notolepis coatsorum | reverse complement strand
TCAATCAATCAATCAATCAATCAATCAAACCCTCAACGCTGAGCTGCTTTCCTGTTTTCTCAGAAAGTTGCCTCCACTCACAGAAACAACAGTTCAGTCTGTGTGATAGTGAGGCCTTTTGATTACAAAGATATTTCTGGGAAGGGTCAGGAGAGCATCCTAGTGATCACTAATCAAGCCCTTTCCTATGGCATTCAGATTATTTGTTGTTTTTGAGAAGTGAACACCAACCTGTAGAATTAGTTTGCAACTGTAATACAGTTCAAAGGGGTTTGGATTGGAAGCATTTCTCATAAGACACTCACCTATTCTTCCAGACATCAGAAATAAGAATAAGAACTGTTTGAATGGTTTTGTATGTTACCAACTGTCAACTTTTCACAGAATGTTTACAATCTTTCTTCCAGCAAGACAGCAGGTAACCATGGTAACCACTCCATAAACATTCCACGCAGGGCAAAGATACACAGCACACTCAATCAAACCTTCAACAAATTGACCTGATCTGCTTTTATTTTTCAAAGGGCATAAATCTGTAAAGACACATCAAATGCCAAAAAAAGCATGTACCATTGACTCAGAATGGTATGTTTTATTGAAATCGTCACAGCAGTAGTTTCTTTATACTTCAGAAGTATGATATTTAAACATGGTCCCCAAAATTAATGGGAGCGAATGAGGAGCCTGACACCTGGGAGGAATGGGGGTGTTGCAGCCTTGGGGATGTTTTTAAAATATTATTTAATATATAATATATAATATAATATAATAATAAAGTCAGCAGCCGCCACTGGTGCATATTCACATTGTGGTTAAGTGTGCTGTCACTAATGGGTGGTTTGATTGATACTGTTTTCTTTCTGTTTTGCTTGTCATTAAAATGGCCGCTTTTCTAATTGATCACAGGTGACACCCTACAAATGCAGAGTGCAGTTCTGTTTCGTTATGGATCTCGCTCAGCATCATACTGCACTGTACTTCACTTCGTGCACGAGCACTGAATAAAAAATTCCACCATGTACCTTTACATCCCAACATTCGTCTGGCCACACCCCCATCCGCTTACCTTCATAAGCAGGTGTGTGGTCACCTACTTGCCTCCTTCTTCACTTTCACCACAAGGAAGTGCCTTCGGTAGATCCCCACTTGACGAGGTTGTTAGTAGAAGAAAGTTGGAAAACAAAAGAACGGGAAGATACGTTGACATCATATCTTTATTTTCTCTCTCACTATTTCGAGAAAATACGGCGATATTGTCTTCGTTACTGGAGTGTCTGGAAGATGATGATCATTCTGACCTTCAATGGCTTTTTCGTATTAGGAGCTCACGCCGCTGACATGCTCCCCAGCTACAGTCCTCCTTGCTGCTGCTGGATGGGGTTGCCCTCCGGCCACATAGCTGGACTGTGGGAAGCACCGACTGTTGTGAGAAGCGGTTGTTTCCAGGATGGGGTACGTACTGTTTTGCTTGCGAGCTCTGGTTGTTGTTGATGCTGTGGGGGTTAGCTGACAATTTACGAAACGCCGACTCCAGGCTGGGGTCCTCTGCTCGGCTTAAATGGCGGTCGGAGGATCTTGGTCTGACGCCCATGATGGTAAATCTAGTGGGCCGCGACCAGGTCCTGGTGAACCCAGGATTCTCGAGCGGATGCTTCTCTGTCCCGTACAGGCCCCACCTTTCATATAAAAATTTAAGTATACCCTAACGAGGAAATGTGGGCATAGGATCTTCTTTATCGGGAGTTCCATGCTCAAAGTCGGCTGCAGCCCGAAATGGGAACTGTGCTGGCCCCGCTGTATGTCTGGATCACCGTTGAAAACTGTGTTTGACGTTCTTTTTCTTTTCCCTCTTAGGGGAGGGACTTTGGACAGCGGCCCGCTGTGTTTACCAGGCTAGTAAACGTTAGCTTGTTGCTATCAGTCGGACGGCTGTTAGCTTAATGCTACACTGTTGAACGTTTTCTATGACTATAACATGCCTTAAACACTCTGACTACGACGTCATCTTTGACAGAGGATGTTAGTCGAACCTACACCGGGAGCCCTGCCAGCGAGGACTGCGTCAACATGGAGAAACGTAGCGGCTGGGTGGCGCAGCGACGCTACCCTCGTCGCCGACACAGGAGATGCTGTGTTCAACTTCGGTGTCCCGTTAGCCAGATTGCAGTTCTCTTGGCCTGCGCTCAGGGTAGGAAGGTCCCGACCGGACTTTAAACACTTCTTCTTTCCTTCCCTTCTAAATGTTTTGTAATAACGATGTTTTCCAAAACGTGTGTTGCTGCAATACATTGAGGATACGACGCGTGTTGTGTGTGAATTGTCTTGTCACTGGTATAGCTTCTCTCTCCATAGAAATCGGGTTGTTGTTTACATGTGTAAAAATGATCTGGTTAGTTGTGATGAGAACATGTGTGTTCATGTAACGTGAACTCACAACTAAGGGGGTTAATTAACCTATGAAGCTATGCTTAGTGACATGTGATTGAGGAATGAATTCTTTTCTCAGCCTGTAATGACAATGAACAGTGTGTTCACATATTAACAGGGTTACGTGTTCAACTTGGTCGTATCAAGGGTAAGGAAGGAGGGGTGGTCCCCCCGATTTCCCTGGGGCTTCCCCACCCTCCTCTCAGACATGTTGTTTACAATATATTGTGTCACTGTGTTTGTGGGGAATGGGGATACGATGTAACCCTCTGCTTAATTGCTGGGGTTGTGCTTTCCGCTTGAGAAACAATTTTTTCCTAAATAAAAGATTGTTTGGTCACTTATCATGTGTGCTTGGCAAGTCCTGTGGCCAATACGTAATCGAGGATTCTGTATTCTCTCGTTATGAAAAACGGCGTTCCTCTGTAGCAAGAGTGTACTTTTGCCATTTTTTGTTGTGATGAAGGGTTGTGTGTGTCTTGTGATCTACAACTGGGTTAGGTTTGGCCCACAGAAGCACATATGTAAGTCTGGTACCGGGGCTCTTAAAGGGGGCCCTCTCTGTTCTGTGTTTTTTCCTTAGTAAAAATCAGATAGCAGGTTAGCACATGAGTTATGTGAGGCTTTTCGATGTTTCATGTAGCGGGCTATGACTGTGTCATGCTCTACTTGTCATTACATCGTATCATGGGTGTGGGGTCGTAAAGGGGTGAACTGGTAATCCTTTCCTCCACTTTTCTGATTGGTCAGGGGTGGGGGGGGGGGGGGTTTCCTGGTCCCACGCCCTGGAAGGTAAGACTTCCGTGGGTTGTTCAGGTCCATGTTATGGATCTGTTTCAGGGAGTTGTCAGAGCTCCTCCTCACGAAGCTCCTCCTCGGGCCTTCTGTGAGTTCGGACTCTCCTTCCCTGTGAGGGAGCCTCCTCAGAGTTCAGAGCCTCCTCCTCAGATCGTCAAGGTGAGTAGAACTTCAAAAAGGAGTTCTGCTCTATTGTGTGTGTATTCGATTCAATTCGATTATTGAGTGTGTATTGGTTCAGTGCCTCCTCCTCGGAGAGCCCTAACCCAAGTATTACATAGCTCAATGTTGCAATATATTCTTTTCAATCTATACAGCTCGCGTGAGAAGTCTCTCTGGGGATTTCCGTCTCCTCCCTATGGCGAGGGTGGTGGGATGTAAAAATGTAAAAAAAAAATACCCTCAGCTGCGTCACGTGGGATTCAGTCAGTCTGTGTTTCTTTCTTTTTTGAATAAAAAGAGGAAGGAACATGAAGCACGGCGGCTCCGTGTCGTTCTCCCAGGCGACTTGGAGGAACAATGTTTGAGGTCTTGCTAGACTATCCATTGATGTGTTTGGGTCTCGACGCATACATAGGCTCGGTGTGTTTCTGTTAAGAATCACGCAGGGGCTAAGTGCGCCTTGGTTGCTTGTTATTAAAACAGCGTTTTTATAGGGCAACTGGGATGGAGTTTTGTCTCTTCCGAGTGCCAGTTTACTAGGTTGTCTCGATGAATTCTCGTTCATATCTGGGAGATGTTAACGGAATAGATCAGAACATAGGTAGAGGGGTCTCATGCCCTTGGGGTGGGCCACCAAGCACGGTTCAAACTGGCCCGTCTGGGTGGCGCCCTCTTTTCATGTTTTAGATCAACACGCATATCTGCCCCTTCTCCTGGAGTAGGCATGTCGGCGTGGTTAGGGCACGGGACTGGTTCTGGTCACGCTGGTCCAGGTCAGTTAACCCGTTTGTCCGCCGGGGATGCAGATCTGCTGTTCTGGTACCCTGAGGGACTTGGGCTTTTTTCAGGGGGAAAAAATGCCGGGTCGGCCCGGGTGTCACAAGGTTAGGCGTTATGGAGACCCTTGTTGGGTACATGTTGTACTCTGCACTATCATAAGGGGCTGGTTCTCTTTTCTTCGCTCCTCTCTCACGCATGGCAAAGAGGGGGCTGTTGGGGTGGTCTTTTTCACCTCCTCTGGTAACCCTGTGCTTCCCGAGCCGCCGGGCCCGGTCCGAAGTAAAGTTTCGTTGATACTGTAGGCCTGGGATAACCCTTTTGGAAACTGAAACACTTGTACTGTGGTATAGCTGGTGTATACCCGCAGGTGTGTTTTGGAGTTTTTCTTGAGGGGTTATAGGAACAACCACTGTCTGTACCAAGAGGGTGGTTGATTCCCTGGTATGTTGGGGCAGTGTCAACTCCCGGGTTGCCCGGTTGAGTGTGCCCCTGCACGTTCATGACGTCTGCCAATCATGTCAGCCTTCTCTGCCTCGACCCCTCTGGGTGGTTTTTTTTTAATGGAGGCTTTGTCATGGTGACCAACAACGCCAGCATACGCCCCTTCCGCCGGGGGGGGGGGGGCTGTTTCAGCTGACTTCTTTGGCGCCTGTCTCGTCCGCAGTGCTCCAGGCTCAGGTTACAGCCTGCTGCCTGGTTTCTCCGGTGCGCTGCCTGCTTCCGTTGGTTAACCTTTTTGAGTGCTTACGGCCATGCTGACTGCCTGTGTTTCAGAGTCAGTGTGCCAGGCGGTGTGCTATTGGGGGGAAAGGGCCCGCTCTTGGAGGGGCCTTATCCGAATACGCTGGCGATGTGGGGGGCGGTGTCACTAAGTGACCGCCTGGTGGGGACTTGATGCCTGACGTCATTGACCTCTCCGGGCCCCCTTTTTCCGGGGGATCCAGTCCCTTCCGTGGGTCTTGGTCTTCCTTCGCGCTCCGCTGCTACAGCCTTGCCACGGGGTTGTGTTTGCTCTTGACCCCGTGATTTTGGGGGGCAGTAACGAGGTTGTTCCTTCCGTTCGTTCCCTGGTGGCATGCGGGTTGTGCGTGTGTGTAGTCGTGGGGTCAAGCCACGGTCTGCTCACCCTGTGCGTTGAGTTGCTTGAGTTCCTCTTCGCACGGTCGGATCCGTCTTCCTCCCGTAAGCCTCCAATAGGGGGGTATCCTCCATTAGGGAGGGTCGGGGGGGCTTGGTCCTCCCCAGTCTGATGGTTGTGGGGGGCCTCAGCGGGGTACATTTGTCGGGCTATGGCTCTCGCTCAGCCTCCCTTGTGCAGTATGATGCTGAGCGAGATCCATAACGAAACAGAACGTAAGGTTATGTATATAACCAAGTTCTGTGAGTTATGGTGACGCTCAGCATCAGACGCCGCTGCGGCCCTTGATCTCGCCTTGTGGTGAACGTTTGGGAAGGAGGCGAGTAGGTGACCACACACCTGCTTATGAAGGTAAGCGGATGGGGGTGTGGCCAGACGAATGTTGGGATGTAAAGGTACATGGTGGAATTTTTTATTCAGTGCTCGTGCACGAAGTGAAGTACAGTGCAGTATGATGCTGAGCGTCACCATAACTCACAGAACTTGGTTATATACATAACCTTACTTTCTCACTTCACAGAGCTCGTCCTCGTCACAGCTCTCCAGACCTCACCTGCTCACACTGCTTTTTCTCATTTTGACATTTTTGCTGCTTGACCATTTTTTTTGCTCTATTTTTGACCCTGTGCTTTACTTTACTTTTTATATCCTGAACTAGGGAGTCTGGAGTACCCAGCTCCCCATCTTTTGCCCTTAACTTAGCTGTCCTAAATAAATATTGTTATTTTTGATAACTCTTGTCCAGTGTCCTGTGTCCACCACTTTACATTCAAGGCCTACACAAGCCATATTTTAGGTTGAATGTAACACACGCATTTTTTGTGTCATTATATTTCTTTCAGTATGGCTGCCTGTAACCATTGATAACCACTTTCAAAAGAAAATGCCTAATTTCTGTGCAGTGATAGAGTAGCCTAGGTAAAACACTGGAAAAGCATGACATTACAATTCTACTGCGACTTGTTTACAAGATCCAGTAATAAGACACCAAATTATTATTATTTTGTTGATATATTTGTCATATATCAAGACAGTTAACATATAGCAACTATTATCTTTATTCATTGCCTGTAAAAAAAAGTGTTTACAGACAGTCAAGCTGGAATAAAGAGAACGACACAAACATTCTGTGCAATTTAGAATATAGAATATACGTTTAATTAAAATATGTCCACTATAAACATTTACACATTGAATAATCAATTAATAAATAAACAGTTCAATGATACTTATATACTTTTTCTTTACAGGAGCATCTGGGCCAATCCACGTCCCTGTAGTTGGTGGCAACATGTCAGTGACAACTGGAACAACAGAGACTGGCAACTTAACTCTAGGATGAAAAGAGTGTCCTTCCTGCACCTGTGTGACATCCTTTGACACGCAGAATACCAGATACCGACGCCCTGTCCCTGTTGAGCTACGGGTGGCAATATGTCTGTGGCGGTTGCCAAACAATCTGGAGTACAGATCCATCTCTCACCTGTTTGGTGTTGGCATATCCACTGCCTGTCTCATTACTCAAGAGGTTGTGACAGCCATAAACCAGGTCATGCAACATCAATACATCAAGACCCCATCTGATGCAGAGCTAAGGGTGATCATCCAGGGCTACAGAGATAAATGGAGGTTCCCCCAGGTTGCGGGGGCAATAGACGGGACCCACATTGGCATCCTGGCACCAGCTGATGACCCTGCAGATTATTACAACTGGAAAGGATTCTACTCAGTCCTGTTGCAGGGTGTAGTGGACCACAAGATGAAATTCTGAGACATCAATGTTGGCTGGCCAGGTAAAGTCCACGATGCCACAGTTTTGGCCAACTCGTCTCTATATCATCGAGGCCAGAATGGCACGTTGTTTCAGGGCTGGACTGAGAGATTTGAAGGTGTGGATGTGCCCCTGGTCATTCTCGGCAATGCCGCATACCCACTTCTGCCTTGGCTGCTGAAGATCAAATGGTCAATGACCGGTTTTCCCGTTTCATGATGGTGCTAGGACTCATCTTTAGCTAATTACCTCGTTTACCTCTATTCAAAAACCTGGATTTTTTTGTTATTTTTTTGTCAACAGTATTCCAGGTATTCCTCAATTTACTTGTTTTTGACCATCATACATCCTTGTTTTATTTTTTCCTTTCTTACTTTTTGAATAAAAACCCTTTTTGTATCACTACCCTTCTAATGCACAACATGGGTCCAAAATTACCCGTATCCATTCCATGTTATTTCATGTATGCACCTCTTGTTATATAGACCTGCAGGGGTGGTAGTGCAATATCCGTAGAACGCTCAGCTGAGTGCACCACTCTCTGTAGGGCCTTCTTGTCCTGTGCCTTGCTGTTTCCATACCAGGCAGTGATGTTTCCAGTCAAGATGCTCTCTACAGCTCCGGAGTAGAAGGACTGGAGTATCTTCCCCGATACTCTGAACTTCCTTAACTGTCTCAGGTGGTAGAGGTGCTGCTTCGCTTATTTTACGACTGAGTCTATGTGTGTTGTCCATGTCAGGTCTTCTGAGATGTGGACCCCCAGGTACTTGAAGCTGCTCACCCTGTCCACGGTAGCCCCGTTTATCCACAGTGGTGTGTGTCCCCTGCTGTGTTCTCCTAAAATCCACGATCAGCTCCTTGGTTTTACCAATGTTCAGGAGCAGGCTGTTGTCCTGACACCAGCGTTCCAGTGCATCAACCTCCTCCCGGTAGGCCTTCTCGTCGTTGTCAGAGATCAGCCCCACCATCATCGTGTCGTCCGCAAACTTCACTATGGAGTTGGAGCTGAACTTGGCCACACAATCATGTGTGTATAGTGAATACAGCAGGGGGCTCAGAACACAGCCCTGGGGGGACCCAATACTCAGGGTGATGGTGTTGGAGGTCTGACCCCCCACCCTGACCCCCTGGGGCCTTTCACTCAGAAAGTCCAGTATCCAGGCGCTCAGAGCGGAGCTCAGACGATCAGCTTGTCCACCAGTCTGGTGGGGACTATGGTGTTGAAAGCTGAGCTATACTCAATGAACAACAGTCTCACATAGCCCCCCTTCTGGCAGACTAGGTGGGAGAGGGCACTGTGTAGTACTTGAGAGACCGCATCATCAGTGGACCTGTGCCACCGGTCTGTAGTCATTTAGACCTGTTGGGGAGGATTTCTTTGGTACCGGTATTATAGTGGACACCTTGAAGCAGGCAGGGACCACGGACTCAGCCAGGGATAGATTAAATATGGTGGTGAACACTGGGGCTAGCTGGTTGGCACAGGACTTAAGTATACGTCCTGTTATCCCATCTGGGCCAGCTGCCTTTCTGGTGTTCACCCGCATAAATGCTCTTCTCACACTGTCTTCCGTCACTGAGAGAGTGACCCCCCCCCCCGCGGATGCCCCCCTCCCCTCCACGACGACCGGTGCGTCAGTGACGTTGCTAGCCGGTGAGCTAGCGTCGCCACTGTTTGCACCGAACCGTGCGTAAAAGGAGTTGAGTTGGTCCGCGAGAGAGGTGTCGGCACTCCCCATTGAGGGGGCGCTGACTTTGTTGTCAGTTATCGTCCATAGTCCTCGCCATAAATCTCTTGTGTCATTCTGGGCCATTTGTGCCTCTATCTTGTCAGCCAGCGTATGTTCTCGTAGCAAGCTTTACAGCCTTGCACAGAGTATAGACTGTAGCCTTATACTCCTCCATGTTTCCTGATGCTCTGCCCAGGTTATAAGCAGTGATGCGAGCATTCAGAGCCACTCGGATAGTATTGTCAACCCACGGTTTCTGGTTCCGGAAGACCCAAACCTTTTTCGTGGGTACAATGCTATCCGCTAGTGTTGCTATAAAGCTAACAACAACATCAGCAAACTCACTGACGCCACTGGAGCTCACCTGAAGCATTCCCCAGTCGACGTCATCGAGTGCGTCCTGTAGCGTGGCCTCTGATTGGTCGGACCACTTCTTTACCTCATGTGACACGACAGCGTCCCGTGATCTCTGCCTGTATTGATTGATTGAATAGTTTATTGGTTTAGAATGGAAAATCACACATTACATTTGATCACAATATGAAACAGGTATACATTTTCTCCATTTACCAATAGGATTTCATAAAACACAATAAAGCCATAGGCTTGTTTCCATTGTGGTCCTTCATCATTGGTGTCAGTGGATTTATGTACTGGTGTGTGGACGTGGGTGTTTGTAGTGTCTGTATGTCAGGATGTGTGGTATAAAAACAAAAAAATACATACAATAATATTCCATTTTATAGACAATAAAAGAATAAAAAAGGAACAACACATATTAAAAACCATTTGTTCACTACTCTCAGCTTCTGCTACTTATGATCCACCTCTTTATAGCTAATTTAAAAGTGGAGAAGGGGCTTATGGTCTTCAACTCCATTGGTAGGCTATTCCATTGTACTGCTGCTGAATATAGGAATGCGTTTTGGCCTATTTTCCTATTGCATCTCACTGGGACGATGTCTGTAGGGCTCCCCCTGGTGGCGTGTCCGTGTACATCCCTTACCATGTTAAAATATCCACTGAGGTACTGAGGGACAGTATTCCCGAGTATCCTATGTGTTATGTTGAGTTTTATTTGAGAGACCCTCTCCTCAACCCTGAGCCATTTGAGGCTGTTAAAATGTGTCTGTGTAAGGTGAGTCCTGGGATGGAGTTTTAAAATCATTCTAACTAATTTGTTCTGAGCTGTCTGTAGCCTACCTTTCAGTGCTACTGTGATGCAAGTGTACCAGGAGGAGCATGCATAGTCATAATGACATTGGATCAGGCGGGTATGAGCAAGATGGCGTCGTAATCAGATGTGCACGTTGCTCCAGCTAATGGAGGGGCCGGTACTGCCTTGTAACCGGCTCTAAAAGGGGTGGTCAAGCGTATTTCCTCCCCTGGTGGTGCAAGCGATGTGCTGAAAAAAGTTTGGCATCACTTCCTTCAGATTCGCCTGGTTGAAGTCGCCAGCTATAATCATGGCTGCATCTGGGTGCTTGTTCTGTTGTTTATTTAGATATCCCTGTAGATCCGCTAGGGCCCTGGCGGTATCCGCTTGTGGTGGAATGTACACCGCCATCATGATAATGGCGGTGAATTCTCGGGGGAGGTGAAACGGGCGACATTGAATCGACAAATGCTCCAGGTCCGGCGAGCATGAATGGGACAGAATCTTCACTTCCTTCGGATTGACCCAGTTGTTATTGGTCAGAAGACATAGTCCCCCTCCAACGCCCTTACCGGACTCTTCTGTACGGTCCGCTCGGAAGACTGAGAAGGAATCCGACGGAGAGATGATGTGATCTGGAGTAGTTGCTTTAAGCCATGTCTCCGTGATAATGTTGCAATCTCTCACGTATCGATCAAAGCGGACCCTCGCACGGAGATCGTCCATCTTATTCTCCATGCTACGGATGTTTGCCAGCAGGATTGAAGGGATTCCTGGCCGGTAAGGAGTATATTCGAACACATGATA
Source organism: Notolepis coatsorum (assembly GCF_963971535.1). Classification (NCBI taxonomy): domain Eukaryota; kingdom Metazoa; phylum Chordata; class Actinopteri; order Aulopiformes; family Paralepididae; genus Notolepis; species Notolepis coatsorum. The sequence continues at coordinate 47,943,957 of NC_140180.1, read as the reverse complement.
CAATTGTCCTTACAGTGATTTATTCTGTTCCTTCATTCCTTTTTTCTCTCTCTGTTATAGGCATATGTTCACAATTCTGTCAAATTCTGTCACAATTCACAAACAGTCTAGAGTATACAGTCTTGCAGGTGGATATGCTCTACCACATCATAGTTTTACAATCTAATAACATTGATCACTATCAGCTAATCCTTCATACATACCTGCAGCTGCAGCGTTAGTTGAGGCACTCCTTGGTACACCCACATGAAGTGAACTCCCTGCAGGCTTTAGGCATGGGTGGCAGAGAGAGTAGCCGTGGCACTAGCTGTCCTTCCTTGTGTATCCACCCCATTTCATCAACAGGAGGAAGATCAGGGTGTGGCAGGTGAGCTTGGTTCCAGATGCTTGCTTGATAGTGTGAGCGCATGATGTGGAACTTCACTGCATCCGAGGTTGGTGGCAGAGTCTCTTGTGGACGGCGTTTGCAGAATAACTTGACTCTTGCTTTGTTGCACGTATCCACCTCAGGCACACCATAGATCTTGCAGATGAATCTCTCTGTTGATGTCACAAGATCTTCTGTGAAAGGGCCCTTCCCAAGGCCAGCAAGATCAGTGTGATGGTGCTCAAACACCTGCCAGGCTGTTTTCTTTCTGTGACCACTGAACTTGGACACACTGTCACATCCGGTGAGGGCATGGAAGGCAAGGATTGTGTCCAGTTGTTCATCAGATAGTAGCTTTCTAATGTCATGTACTGGAAAATATTTTGGATCCTTCGATGTCCCAGCTATCATGTAGAGATGCGTACATCGGATTCTGTCATAGTGAGCCAAGAGTAGAAGCAGCACATCTGTGTCACGCGCTGACACAACGATTGTTGTAAGATATACAGACAAAACAAATTTAAACAGCATAAAACATGTCACATTATTACAATTTACACTGGGCATGAAAATCCCCTGTTAGCTGTTTCATGTTTCGGAACAGCCAGCCTCAGCCTCTTCTGTGAGAAGTGTAAGGCTTCTTTCTGAGATCTAAATATGATAAAAAGCTACAATTATTTACACATCAGAAACTACAATCACTTAACAACATAAAATGTCAAATTATCACATCAAAACAATATGACTTTACCTAGGTAACAGCTGTTATCTGTCCCATAGCAGAGCAGCCATTCTTTGAGAGGTGAAGGTGAAGTGCGCACTTGTGCAGGTTGTGAGGGACATGTGGATGGATAAGGGGGCATGGGTTGATAGTGGGGATGGCAAAGGTTCCATCACAGCACATCTGACAATTATTTTTGGAAATAATAACAATAGCTGAGAAATTATTCATAGTTACAATAATTTTTTCACTATCTATATCACTAGTCTATATGAGTTATACATCTGAATATGGCATCGGATCCCCCATGTAAGAAAACTTACAAAAGCACATTTAATTCAGGTTTGTACCTTGTGTAGTCCCACTTAACTCATTAAGCCCCACCATTTATTTTTTGAAAATTCGCCTAAAATAGCATGCTTACATTAAAATGCTTATATATCCAGATTTATAAGAGCTACTTGCATAAACTTGGTACCTGAAGAAAGCTAAGACTTGGGGGATTCCAATGTTGCTGTCCAACACTGTACAGTTATTACCAAATTGCTGTAGTATTCCTGCAAACACTCACCTATACAAAGATTACAGTTAGACAGTCAAAAACACCCTGTTACTCTCATGGTTGCACCGCAGCTACTTTCTTCCTTCATAGGTGCCGATGTTCTGTGCAAAGTTTCATGTCAGTAGAATAAAAAATGTGGGTTTAGCACCTGTTTTTGTGGAGAGAGGGCCGGCCTTATTTGAAAATTTTTAGCTTGGTGTACAGCAGATTTGGATTCAGCACCCCTTAACACTTTGACTGCCCAAGGTTAATTCATTATTAGTCCCTTGAATGCCCAGGGCCACTTCAATGTTAACGTTAATATCGCCTAATCTATGTTTTAAATTATGGCTATGTGTCTAATCTGCCCGTCGCTTATCAAAGACTCGTTTTCCAGTCAACATTGTCAAAGCAGATTGTTTTTTTATCGCTTCATTTCCGTGTTCTACCATTCTGAAAAGCACTCGGTTTCACTGAAAAAAGAAGAGATTCCCTGATAATCGCCTTTTCCTGGAATATTCTAGAACGTTGTCATTTGTCTGCCTATTTATGAATCGTTTTCAAATAAACGCTAGATGATCGATAGTATATCTGTATGCATGCGCTGATAATCGCTGCTCCTATTTCCTGACGGCGCGCACAGTCTAACAGCGATATCACATAATCACATAAACGCTTATATATCCGTGAAAACGGATCTGATTATCCTTAGACTGGTAACATAGATTCCTTACCTGAGATCAGATGGTATCCAAATGGATTATTCCAATTCCTGATCGCCATTCGGAAAAATCGCTCCTTTTAGTGATCCACCGTGATACTGTATAACACATATTCCCCACTGCTCCGTGAGTCCAGCATGAAGCTGAGCTGGCCTGTTGCATGAGTGAGAAGTAAAATGTGGAGTGCAGGTTTCTTTTTCCTATTCATTTTCATTGAGTTCAATCCAAAAGGGTGAATTACCATCTGGGAGACGATAAGGGGGCGCTTTTTTCACATCTGAGCGCCGGGGGTGCCTGGATCTCCAACGATAGACTCGCTTGATGCAATATGATTTCAGATCGCTAATAAAAAAAATTATAATAAAACGAATATTCTCGTGAGTGGGCATTCAACCCGTGGGGGGTAAACACGAGGAAACTCGTGGATGGCATTCAAAGTGTTAATACCCCTAGAAATGTTGTGTACCAAAAAATGAAATGCCTTCAGCACTTTATACAAGCACATTTTCTGAAATTCTGCCTAGTCTATGATGGGTTCAGATAAAAGTAGTGGAGTAAAAAGTACAATATTTATTTTGAATTATAGTGGAGTGAAAGTACAACGTTCCCTAAAATGAAAATAATGAAAAAGTACAAGTACCTTGTTATGAGCTGGCTCAAGCTCGCGACAAGAATGGGGAGACACAGGCACAATATAAGAAATAACTAAAGATGTATTTAAACTAAACTAATCTGCAGCCAATAAGTATGAGTATCAGTGTGTGTACAGCAGGGGTGTAAAAAGTACCCAGAAATGATACTTAAGTGAAAGTATGGGTACCGTCTCAAAACCGTACTCAAGTAAAAGTCAGAATATCTGGCTAAAAACACACTTGAGTAAAAGTCAAAACTGTTCTACTTTTAAATGTACTTAAGTACTAAAAGGTAAAAGTTAAAACGTTAGGGCTGTCAGTTTATCGCGTTAATTAGATTAATTAATTACACAGCAAATTATCGCGTTATGAAAATTAACTCAAAATTAATTTAAAAAAAGAAAATAATAAATGATGATTTTTTTATTTATTTATTTATTTATTTGTAATCTCATTCATTCCATAATAACGTAGCATAAACATTTAAACACTTTTTTTTTAAATGGTCCATTTGCATGTTCTTGGTATCTGATTCTAGGGACATCTGGATCTCAGGGAATGTATTCCCAGTGTCAGAAATACTGTCTGTTACTAGGCTTGAGTAAATTGTATTATACAATGGCATGCAAATATCTTGATTCTGAAACAGTCAAGTTAGCCGTTGTTATTTCGTATAACACACTCCATGTCACCCCAGATCCCTCCCACAACCGAATAACTTTTTCTGAATGAGTCTGCCATACGAATCCTCCAAAAAATATACAGTCAACTGGAATATGTTAGTTCATTACACATATGTTGGATTATGTAAGTGGTTTGTCATGACCCATTGTAAAAAAATTTAAATAAACGAAAAAAATAAAAAAGGCATCCATTTAAAAAAAAAAATGTCAGACTTGGATCTACTATTCAGCGTTTCCCAAACTTAGGGACCCGTTTTTATTGGGTCGCCAATTAGCAGAGTAAAATGCATAACAATCAGGCACGTTGGAAGGGGGGGTGTGGCAGCTTCAGTTAGTTGCACAAAAGTAAAACGGTATTTTTATATACTGTAACATATATATAATATAAGTTATAAGTTTATCCTGCTCAAAGCACTTGACTTCACCATTGTGTTAAATTGTATCTGAATCGGGAGATGATCTTCTCTCATCACAATTGAAATTGTATTTCTCCGTCGCGCAAAAGCTGGCTGGCAGTCTATATGAAGTTTGTTGTTAGATGGCATGCTTTGTAGCACCCCCCTCTGCACCCCCCTCTGCTTCAAAAGGACACTGTCACACAAAGCGATTTAACTCGATGTCCCGGACACAATGGAAGTATGGATATATTCGTACTGACATATGTTGGATTATGTAATTGGTTTGTCATGACCCATTGTCAAAACAATAATAAATTGCGGGATTTATATGAAGTTTGTTGTTAGATGGCATGCTTTGTAGCACCGCACCTCCCTCTGCTTCTAGACACGGAGGCAATTATTTTATTTTTATTACCAACTTTTTCTGTGGATGGTTTTGTGAATTAATCTCCATTATGCTTCAATTATGTGTTTATTGTATAGCAATAAGGTTGGGTGAATTCGGCCATTGTATAAACGCATTACATCACTTGAAGTCGTGTGTTATACGAATTAGATCACGCCTAGGGCGGTTTAACGACCCTCGGCTGACCCTCAGGCCTATTTTGCATGACTTTTACAGTAAGATTCACAATAATTTACTGTGAATGGCTTCACAGCAATGTGTTGTAATTTCACAGTAATGGTAGTACAATACATTGTTGTAATTTCACAACTTCTTACTGTAAGAAATTACTGTGATATCACATTATTTTGTTGTATATATATTACAGCAATGTATTGTGACTTCACAACATCATATTGTAAGAAATTACTGTGATATTACAATACTTACTGGCAATGTGTTGCATGACTTTTACAGTAAGATTCACAATAATTTACTGTGAATGGCTTCACAGCAATGTGTTGTAATTTCACAGTAATGGTAGTACAATACATTGTTGTAATTTCACAACTTCTTACAGTAAGAAATTACTGTGATATTACAATACTTACTGGCAATGTGTTGCATGACTTTTACAGTAAGATTCACAATAATTTACTGTGAATGGCTTCACAGCAATGTGTTGTAATTTCACAGTAATGGTAGTACAATACATTGTTGTAATTTCACAACTTCTTACAGTAAGAAATTACTGTGATATTACAATATTTTGTTGTATATATATTACAACAATGTATTGTGACTTCACAACATCAAATTGTAAGAAATTACTGTGATATCACATTATTTTGTTGTATATATATTACAACAATGTATTGTGTATTTACAATAGCCTACATGTATTTTTGTAGTCCAGCTCCAGTACACTTCCTGAAGGTCACACTTTGGTTTCCTGTCGTGATTAATCACGTCATCCTATTGTATCTTGACATGAAACTATTGTATGAGCTTCCTCCAGAAGTATACTGGAGCTGGGGACTATAGAGTTATGCATGTCTATCATTGTAAATTGACTGTTATTTTGCCAAATTATATAATATAATAATTATTATTTTTCAATTATTTTGTTGGCAAGTCTTTTGCATTACTTTTCAGACTTGCCAACAAAATAATTGAATAATAATAATAATTATATTATATAATTATAAATAATTTGGCAAAATAACTGTCAATTTACAATGGTATGCATAACTGTATAGTCCCCAGCTCCAGTATACTTCTGGAGGAAGCTCATAGAATAGTTTCCTGTCAAATACTATTGGATGACGTGATTAATCACGACAGGAAACCAAAGTGTGAGCTTCTGCCAGGAAGTATACTGGAGCTGGACTTCAAAAATGCACGTAGGCTATTGTACATTAAAAACAACAGTCCAAACGCACAAATGAGGTAAGCCGGCATTTATTGTCAAAAGACAGAATTATTACAAATAATTATATACAAAGAATTACATGAGGTAAGCCGATATTTATTGTCAAAAGACAGAATTATTACAAATAATTATATACAAAGAATTACAAAGAATTATATTCTTATTCTTGAAATGGTAAATGGCTGTTTTCTTTTTTACAATTTGTGCACATTTTACCCATAGGAAAATCCCGCTCGTTGTACAAGTATCGCAGAGAAAATTGAAAGGTACTCACAGTTGCATGAGGGTTTCGGACAGAGAAACGCAATGGTTTGAAAGCTCGGCGTTGCTAATAAACATTTTAAATATTATTTGATAAACTGCTGGTCAACACTGCTCAAAACGGCTTTAGCTGACTGATGCGCCTTGTACGACGAGCGTTTCGCCAGTTCTTCAGAGTTAATTATGGCATTGTATTGTCAAAAGACAGAATTATTACAAAGAATTATATTACAAAGAATTATATTCTTATTCTTGAAATGGTAAATGGCTGTTTTCTTTTTTACAATTTGTGCACATTTTACCCATAGGAAAATCCTGCTTGTTGTACAAGTATCGCAGAGAAAATTCAAAGGTACTCACAGTTGCACGAGGGTTTCGGACAGAGAAACGCAATGGTTTGAAAGCTCGTCATTGCTAATAAACATTTTAAATATTATTTTATAAACTGCTGGTCAACACTGCTCAAAACGGCTTTAGCTGACTGATGCGCCTTGTACGACAAGCGTTTCGCCAGTTCTTCAGAGTTAATTATGGGATTTTATTGTCAAAATACAGAATTATTACAAAGAATTATATTACAAAGAATTATATTCTTATTCTTGAAATGGTAAATGGCTGTTTTCTTTTTTACAATTTGTGCACATTTTACCCATAGGAAAATCCCGCTCGTTGTACAAGTATCGCAGAGAGAATTCAAAGGTACACAGTTGCACGAGAGTTTCGGACAGAGAAACGCAATGGTTTGAAAGCTCGGCGTTGCTAATAAACATTTTAAATATTATTTTATAAACTGCTGGTCAACACTGCTCAAAACGGCAAAACTAAGACAAAGTAATAATATTCGTAAGTAAAATGGTAAATGGCTGCTTTTTATTTTTTTTTTACAATTTGTGCACATTTTACCCATTCACACACTGACGACAGTGGCAACCATGCAAGGTGACAACCTGCTCATCGGGAGCATGTAGGGGTTAAGTGTCTTGCTCAAGGACACGTCGACACGCTGCCCGGGGAGGAGCGGGAATCTCCGGATTGCCAGACGACTGCTCTACCTCCCGAGCCACTGTCGCCATGAAACTAGTACTTCCAGGTCTTACCCGAAAATGGAACTAATGAATACACTTTATGCACTCACTCAAAAGAACAAAAGAGGCACTCAACAGAACAAAAGAGGCGCAGGGACGACAGGAGCATGACAATTGTATTTGCAGACCATTCAAAGTCTATGAGCTTCCGAAGAAGGGTGTTCATGTGAGGGGACGACAGGAGCATGACAATTGTCTTTGCAGACCATTCAAAGTCTATGAGCTTCCAAAGAAGGGTGTTCACGTGAGGAGACAACAGGAGCATGACAATTGTCTTTGCAGACCATTCAAAGTCTATGAGCTTCCGAAGAAGGGTGTTCACGTCAGGGGACGACAGGAGAAGAACAATTGTCTTTGCAGACCATTCAAAGTCTATGAGCTTACTTACGAAGAAGGGTGTTCACGTCAGGGGACGACAGGAGAAGGACGATTGTCTATGCAGACCATTCAAAGTCTATGAGCTTACGAAGAAGGGTGGTCACTTGAGGGTTGATGGCGCTTCGCTTCTTTGCCCTGGAGCCTTTCTCTGGGTTGATGCCCAAGAAGCACCTGTTAATAAGCAAAGATACGTTTCAGTTTTAAATAGACTCAGCATTTATCAAGGTGCTCACCTGTGTTTTTTCCCACACCACACCCTGATGAAGACTGCTACTAGTTCAAACTTGTTGGATCATCCTCACAATACAAATATTTGTTTAGCCTAGCAGAGTGCCTCATGGTACCTCTAACATAATGTTTACTTATCCGAATTTTGAAGCCATACTATAATGTGAATTAAACCATTATGTCAATTTCTTAACAAGATAGCACATCAACATCAAGTGCATTCCTGCAAGGACATGACACAGAACCCTGCAGTTCAGGTGTACAGCACTTTTCTACTCCACCATCAGATGGATATAGCCTGTAAAAGCTTCAGAGTCCCTGTGCAGATAGGAAAATCCGGCTAAAGGACAAAGCAACTCCTAGCCCTCCGGTTACAAGCGCAGATGGAATGGAGACATGCCAGCTCAGGATATTATTTATAAGCGTCATATGTGTGCCGTATCACAAACTGGACTTGATGGGAGTGCGAGAGATGCAATGCCTTCTGTCAGATTTCCCCCCTCGATGCAAAGGAACACAAGCTCTTTTTTAGTATCCTATACCTCAGTGGTTCTCAAACTGTGGTACGCGTACCACTAGTGGTACTTGGTGGTACTGCTGGTGGTACTTGAAAACATTTACAAAAAAGCAACAAAAAAAAGCAAAACATTTTTTTTTTTTTTTTTTTTTTTTTTAGGCCACTGAACTTAGAATCAGGCCAGGCCAGTGTTTCTGGTTGCGCGGCGCGATAGTTAGATAACCTAAGTGGGGAACAACCAGGAGATCACTGTGACAGAGAGTAATGCAGTCTAAACAGTCATACACCTTTAATTCAACTTCAGCCCTGATCATAACCATTTACTTTTTGATTTTTTGTAATGTCAGATAAAAAAAGAAGTACTCCCACTTTTCTGAAAAGAGTTGGTGTTAAATCTGACATTACAAAAAATCCATCAAAATCTGTGTTGCTGCTAATCATTGACACATGCCTATAGCCTGTAATAATCCCCCCCAGAAAAATTTACTTTGCATTTGATATATTGAAAATATTTTACTTTTTTTGTGTTTTTTTTAACAATAATTTGTGATGCCATCACACAAACTAGCATTTAAAGGGTAAACATTCAAAAATGTATTGAATATGTGTTTTCTTTTCTTTTTTACAATAATTTGTGATGCCCATCACAAACACTGGCATTTAAAGGGTAAACATTCAAAAATTCCTGCACCAGAATGCAGGAAATTAAGTTCTTGTAACAAAATAAGTGTGTGTGTGTGTGTGTGTGTGTGTGTGTGTGTGTGTGTGTGTGTGTGTGTGTGTGTGTGTGTGTGTGTGTGTGTGTGTGAGAATGACGGACAATTGCTTGCTGTGTGTGAGAGAGAGAGAGAGAGAGAGAGAGAGAGAGAGAGAAAGAGAGAGAGAGAGATAGAGATAGAGAGAGAATTAAGTACATTTGCTGAAATACAGTTGTTCTTAATTTTCTCACTTGCTATGTGAGAATGTTAGTTATTATGTTCTCAATGCCCCTTGCATTGTATGAGTTGTGTGGAAGAGTTTGCTAGTTCTAGTGCTATCCCTTTGTACATTGTGGCTGTGTCTGACAAAAGTTAACAATAAATAATGGTATTAGGAATAAATTTGCCTCCTGCGTGAACTGTGCATAGCTGAATAGACTGTATTTTAACGCCGGTCATATGGTGGTACTTGGAGAGCCAGCTACGTTCTCAGGTGGTACTTGGTGTAAAACGTTTGAGAACCACTGCATACCTCATTGATAGTGGAGCAGAGTCTATAGAAGAGTATATAGCCATGCAGGTCGCGTGCAGGCCCGGACTGGCCATCGGGAGCACCGGAAGTTTTCCCGGTGGCCTGGCCTGCACAGATTAAAAAAAAATTATATAAAAAAAAAATATATGATTTATTTTTTTTATTATTATTATTGTTTTGTTTTTTTTGCCAGGCCATTGTTTCTAGTTAGATAACCAAGGTGGGTTGGGAACAACCAGGATTTCACTGTCTGCGACAGAGTTGGAGAACTATCTGACTCTCTCCCTCACGCGGATCACACACACACAATGGAGCCGTGCTGCCGCTTGTGATTGGTGGAGGCGGGACCAGGCGATACAACTGATTGACAGCGGAGGCGGTGAATGGAATGGCAGACGGCACTCAGATGCAGAATAACAGCCAGGCAGTGAGCCAGGTAGTGAGGGACTCGGGAGAGATACAGTAGAGCGAAAGTCAATTAACGTTGATGTCAAGATGGACAGTGGAAGAAAGAGAAAGGGTGGAGGAGAGAGGGATAAAACAAAGAAAAAGAAAGGCCCTTACAGGAGAGAGTGGTTAACTGTATTATAATAGTAAATAGAAAAATATGTTGTGCTCTTGCTTTTTTCTTTTTGAAGGTGGAGAGAGTAGCATTGCTAGTGCCACAACAGTTTTATTTGAGGTCCATAACAGTACATTGTACTAAGCAATTGTTGGCTCATTAGTTTGTGATTCATATGCACTAAAATTCACCAGAATGCAAGAAATTAAGTCTTTGTAACAAAAAATTTCCTGGTGGGGGACCCCCAGACCCCCGCTTAAAAAGTGGCCTGATTGGGGCTATATTTCGCGCTATATCTCCCGGTATGAATTATTTCCCCAGTCCGGCCCTGGTCGCGTGTATGCTTTACCCAACGCAGTTGTGTTTCCGGGTTCTCGTTTTGCGCTCTGATTGGCCACTGACCTACACGCGTACGCCCCCCTCGCTATCGCCTTTGGGGCGTGAGATATGAAGACAGATTTAACTGGGTATATGAAGCGAGTACCATACGAGCCGCAAATTGACTGCGACAACAACCCAATAATAAACACTCGAAACAGCTATTACCAGACAATTACAACAGCAGTGGTGCCTGCTTCAAATGTCACGTATTATAGGCTATAAGCCCGTGTAGATCTATTCGGAATAATAAACATCGCCACCCTCTAGCAAAACATGACACAATGTGATCCTATCTCCGATAGAGCGGCTGGTCGCAGAGACGCGAGTTGAACGAACACATCGGGAGGAGAATGAATGAATGAATGAACCTGATGTAAACAAGACAAAAGTCTTTCTCTGGTCTGCATCCCCTTAACAATTGTGTGTATTGAGCCGTACTGTATTGTACCCATTCTGCAATCTGTTAAATAAAGTTCTCATTCATTCATTAATTCATTCTCCTCCCGATGTGTTCGCTCAACTCGCGTCTGTGCAACCAGCCGCTCTATCGGAGATAGAATCACATTGTGTCATGTTTTGCTAGAGAGTTTCCCATTAATTACCTAGACTGTGGCGCCACAGTCTAATTAGTCCCGCCACAGTTGTATAATGGACCAACTTTTTAAATATAAAGTTTGCCAATAGGGATGTATCAGTAGTATTGGCAGTGGTAGTAGTCATAATAGTAATCCACTATATTTTCTTATTTTCTAAAAAATAAACCAGTTCAACACAGGTAACCACTTTTGCTTAATTTCTTTGATGGCTCAAATGTATGCTCTAGTCCAGTGGTTCCCAAAGTCGGGGTCGCGACCCAAAGGTGGGCCGCGAGCAGCCACGGGAGGGCCGCGAGATGATTAAAAAAATAAAAATAAAGTAATTTTTCTTTTTTTTTGTCAGGCCACTGAACTTAGAAGCAGGCCAGGACAGTGTTTCTAGTTGTATTCTAAAATGATATTCTATTGTATTCTAAAATGTGACTATATGGTTTTATATTAACTTAATAAATAAACTAAAACGAAAAATCAACTTATTTCAACGAACATTTCAAACTAAATAACAGATTATGCACATAAAACGCTGAAAACAACCGAAGCAACAATAGTATTTTAATGAGGCTATTATTATTATCATTATTATTTTGCAACAAGTTAGCCCTCTCATAAATAACAATTAATAACTAACTTGAACTAACTTAATAGGATTGAAGTGATATTTGGCTTAAAAAATTGGTGACCTGACAAAAAAATAAAAAATAAAAAGCCTGACGATGTGCATTGGATGCTCTCTGACGCCTTATTTTCTGGGTCCCGGCCTGAACAGTTTGGGAACCCCTGCTCTAGTCCAGGGGTTCCCAAACTTTTCAGGCCGCGACACCCGAAATAACAGTGTCAGAGAGCCGCGACCGCCACTATTACAGGAGGTAAATTTTTTTTTTTAAATGTATACTTTTTTTTATAAATGGAAATGTATGGTTGAAACATGCAAACGTTCAAACACACACACACTAATAAGCATTGTAGGCTTTTAACCAGGGCCGGACTTGGGAAATCATTCAGGCCAGGAAATATAGTGCGAAATATAGCCCCAGTCAGGCCACTTTTTAAGCGGGGGTCTGGGGGTCCCCACCAGGACATTTTGTTACAAAGACTTCATTTCCTGCATTCTGCCAGTGTTTGAGATGGCATCACAAATTATTGTAAAAAACAGGCTAGCATATAACACTGATTTTGATGGATTTTTTGTTTTTTGTAAGGGTCCCGCCTCCACCAATCACATGCGGCTCCCTGTGTGTGTGTGTGTGTGTGTGTGTGTGTGTGTGTGTGTGTGTGTGTGTGTGTGTGTGTGTGTGTGTGAGTGTGAGTGTGTGTGTGTGTGTGTGTGTGTGTGTGTGTGTGTGTGTGTGTGTGTGAGCAAGAGTGATAGAGAGAGACGGTTCTCCAACTTGTGTGGGTTGCAGTGAATGATTCTAGGTTATCTAACTATTGGCCTGACCTGACTAGTTCAGTGGTCTGACTGCATTAAAAAAAAAAAATAGGGTGTGTCAAGAAATGGAAAATAGAGAAATGAGATGTGGCCCTATGCTTTCAAGTTGTATTACGATATAATAAACCATAATTCAAAGCCAAAGTGGGTTAGACTTTATTTACCTACCCCGTTTTTCGATTGAAAATTAACATTTTTTTTGGCGGATTTCCACCAAAATCACATGTTCATATATATGGCTGCTTGTCTACATCCTGGGACCTCATTCAGACTTACAACCCCTACCTTAAGATTGGTATGGTAGCCCATACTACAATGCCATACCATACAATACCATGGTATACTATACCATAAATAAATAATGAATTAATCGGAAGTGTGTGGGACTCTGATACTGATAGACCCTCTAAACACTGATAGACCTTTTAAACACTGATAGACCCTCTAAACACTGTGATAGACCCTCTAAACACTGTGATATACCCTACAAACACTGATACAGTGTTTAGAGGGTCTATCAGTGTTTAGAGGGTCTATCACAGTGTTTAGAGGGTCTATCACAGTGTTTGTAGGGTTTGTAATCACTCGTTTAGCATTTCAAATATTTTAATATTTAAATAAATAAAACTTACATCAACTCCAAGCAGCAGTTTCTCCGTAGGCTCCTTGAAGTACACCATAAGGAGTCTTCTCCGAAGCCTCTGGATCATATCTGGCCAGAACTTCCCTGATCTCCGGGTTGTCCAGTTTCTGGCAGAACTGCAGGATGGTCCGTCCTCTCTGACCCAGGGCATCTTGGATCTTTTGAAGGGCATCGGTGTCTGTCAGGAGGCCAAAGTGGGAGAAAAGCCCCGTCTAAGCGAAGAGAAAAGGCCATTCCTCTTTGAGCTCCACCATCATTGGTGCAGGCATTTTGTTCAAGAACCGCTGTAGGATGACGTAGGTCCTCTCCATCATAACTTCTGCTCTCTGCCCCACCCATCCCGTCCTCTGTGTACAGACATACAAATACATGTAATGAGTACCCAAGTAAAAACAATTAAATTTGATGTCGCCACCTCTGGGAAATTGAGTGGCAAACCTTTAATTTCATGCTCTCTCATCATTACTCATTCTGAATATTAAGGGTTAATGTGGGATGTTTATTCATGTGTCAATTCACCAAAAGTCAAGTAGATTGCATGCCTGAGTAGATGTTCCGCAGATCCCTTTTCAAAGTCCCCAAGGCTTCCTCTGTCTCCCCGTCCGATATGTCTGCTGGGCCCCACCTCACACACCTATAGGGATAGGAAGGAATCATAGGTTAACTCAATACTATTGGGGGAAATTATATTTTACAAAATCTATACATAATTTAAACATTCAATCCAAATAACCTAAGTTAGTCTAGCATGGCAGTGCCCCTGTAACCCCCAATTGCTCCTAATGGAGTGTGAATGGAGAGGACACTGGCGCTGTTTTGCCACCCCTACACATACCCGTATTGGTTGACAGGACCTCTCATCAGTCTAGACTCTCCTGCCACTCCAGTGTGTCGTCTTCCCTCTCTGCGGCGTCTAGCCTTCTTTAAATACAAGGAGACTGACACTAAACAGCAAACAAAAAATTATGATGCTGTTAAATGATAAGTTCACAATTTGACTGTAGACCCCTCTACCATGAACCTGAAACACAGAACCAATAATTTCACTCATCACTGCAGTGTTGAGCTTACTTCTGTTCATCACCTATGGGACATAAGATCTCTCCCTGTGCAAGCTGTGTAAGGATGATGAACCTTCAACCTATTAAAGAAAAGATTTTTTTTTTAGAATCAGTGAAGCAAATGTGACCACTGTGTTTCTGTCCTGTGTGAATAACGGACACAGGAGTCGAGATGGATGCAGCACTTCTCTTTTACTGAGCTGTGAATGGGACACACAACCAGCAGTTTAACCTGTTCCACCCGAGTGTTGCATAAAATTTGCGTTTTTAATATCAAACGTATTCAAGTATTAACATCACCAACATGTCACAAAAGCATGTAGAATGTATATTATCATCAATACGTTAGTTTAGCAATAGGTTAAAGTGCCATTAGATAGATTTAACTTTTCGATTTGCTGAAGTATATTCTGAGAGGGCGACCATTTTGAAAAAAGATTACCGTGGGAATTTTTCTGAACTACACTTCCTGGAAGATTATAATGGGATTCAAGGTTCAGAGTTCTGTATAAATTATTTCAATAACTGTTATTATTTGGGATAATAAGCCACAAAAGGTAACATTTTTGACAAATTTTTAAACGCAGTTAGTTTCTCTTCCCTATTGTTAACATGTAGGAACAATTAGATCTGAAATTAGTTTCAAAACGGTTGCACTGTGGGAGAAATAAAGAAGTACAGTCGATTACAGTAGATATCAGTATCTGTTATTATGCACACCTGGTGATACTAAATCCAAATTGAACTCGGGCATTTGAAAGATACTATATGTATATATATATATAAATGTGCAATTGGCTATAATAAGGTCATGTATAAGCATATATTCTATAATAATATTTCAAATTGCATTGGTCCGGATGGGAGAATTCAGTACTGTATCTACAGAACCTTCGGTGTTATCATCTTCCCTTTATTAATTTTCTTAGATTTTTTTGTACACATGATCTCAAGAGGGTACTGAACGAGGTCAGTGGCAGTTTTTTAACTTTGGTCATTATTATCATGGTGTTATTCACTGTCAAAGATGCAAAGAAAAATCATAATTCATATTCTCCTTTGTTTCATCACAATTTACTCATAGCATATTACCAGACACAATATGTATATACTGGGAATACATTCCCTGAGTTCCATAGATGTTCCTAGATACCAAGAACATGCAAATGGTCCTTGTAGAACTGGAGCAATCTTCCCCTTTACTTCATGTCAAACAGTACTGGATGAGGTGATTCATCTCAGGTGTACTGCACAGAAAACAATAGTCTATAAACTACAATTATACCCCCCCCCCCCCCCCAAAGCACCTTTTAGCAAGCAAGCATATATGGTATAGCAATGCTAAGTAGGCTTGGGCCTACTACTACAGTTAGCTCCCAACGATAGCCACGTTAGTTAGCCAGCGTCAGCCAGCTACTACCGTTAGCTCCCAACGATACATTACAAGTTCTGTTCATGCACTACTCACACACACACACATGACATACAGATAGACAGTACTGCTACATCTATACATTTATGAAACCGTATAGGTGGGGTGGGGGGGGGGGGCTGTACATTGGAGGTGGTTGGGTGGGTGGGGTGGGGGGGGTTGGGTATAGGTTTGGCAGGAGGGGTGGGTGGACACTGTACAACTGTACAAGCACAACTGTACATTGGAATATTGACAAAACCATGTTTGATAATTTACTGTACATTGGAGGGGGTTGGGTTAGGACATTTACAGGGGCCAGTTTCGAATTGCAGTCTCCCGTATAGGTGTTCTTTGAGAGTGGTTTTGAAAGTGGGTAGTGATTCACATTCCTTTACAACTTTGGGTAGGGCGTTCCACATTGATGTGGCATAATTGCGAAACGTGTTTAGGCCCTGTTTGAGGCAAATCTGGGTTTAACATGATTTGTGGAGCTCCCTCTGCATGGTGTTGTGGTCGTGGTATTCACTGACCTTTGGGAAGTATTTTGACATGTACACATGGGTACCTTGGTCGTGTAGTGTATCTTGTAGACCAGGCCCATTGCAAGTTGCTGTACTCTGTCGTCTACTCTAAGCCATCCTAGTTTGTCAAAGTGGGCAGGGGTGAGGTGGGTTCTAGGAGTAAGGTCAAGCAGTAGTCTGACCAGTTTGTTTTGAGATGTTTGTGTAGCAGGGTGGATTATCCCTACTTTATGAGAGTAGATGTACACTGTCACCAGGTAGGGGGAACGCAGCATGCAGATCTGAGTCCAACTGAATCCCCGACTTTAGTGCAGGAGTAGAGTGGAGCTTTAGCAGAGGGAGTGGATGGGGCCTATAGGATTTACTAACCTAGGGGTAGTGCGCTGGTCCTTCTTGCCCTCCAGGGCGACTCGCAGTAATTCCCCACACACCCACACTTCTCCTATACTACCCGCACCCTCCCACACCCGGTGGCAGTAGTGATAGATGATATACTTTCTCCCCAAAGCAGTACCTTTCCTTGCTGATGAGCAGAGACCTGTCCCAATGATGCTAGGCTCCCCTGTTAGGGTTGAAATGCTGGGCTATCACACAACAATCATGTACTTAACCCAGGCTGGCCTGCTAGGCCTTAGCGCCTTTGAGGTGCTTTGGTACCATGAGGTGCAAGTAGTGATAGATGATATACTTTCTCCCCAAAGCAGTACCTTTCCTTGCTGATGAGCAGAGACCTGTCCCAATGATGCCTAGGCTCCCCTGTTAGGGAAGTTTAGGCTGCCGAGGACTATGATGGTCCAGTTCTACACTGCCATCATCCAGTCCATCCTCACCCTCTCCATCATCGCCTGGTTCCCTGCAGCCACGGTCAGGGACAAGGCCAAGCTGCAGCGGGTGATACGATCAGCGGAGAGTGTGATCGGCTGCCCCCTTCCCTCCCTCGAGTCCCTAAATTCCTCCAGGGCCTTGAGGAGGGCGAGGAAGATCATGGCAGACCCCGCCCACCCGGGTCACGACCTCTTCACCATGCTTTTCACCCTAGCAAACACCTAGCAACTACCTATAACACCCTAGCAACCGCCTAGAAACACCCTAGCAACCACCCATAACACCCTAGCAACCACCTAGAAACACCCTAGCAACCACATATAACACCCTAGCAACCACCTAGAAACACCCTAGCAACCGCTTATAACACCCTAGCAACCACCCAGAAACACCCTAGCAACCACCCATAACACCCTAGCAACCACCTAGAAACACCCTATCAACCACTTATAACACCCTAGCAACCACCTAGAAACACCCTAGCAACCACATATAACACCCTAGCAACCACCTAGAAACACCCTAGCAACCACTATTAACACCCTAGCAACCACCTAGAAACACCCTAGCAACCACTTATAACACTCTAGCAACCACCTATAAACACCCTAGCAACCACATATAACACCCTAGCAACCACCTAGAAACACCCTAGCAACTACCTATAACACCCTAGCAACCACCTAGAAACACCCTAGCAACCACATATAACACCCTAGCAAACACCTAGAAACACCCTAGCAACCAGCTATAACACCCTAGCAACCACCTATAACAACCTAGCAAACACCTATAACACCTTAGCAACCACCTAGAAACACCCTAGCAACCACCTATACCACCCTAGCAACCAGCCTATAACACCCTAGCAACCACCTATAACAAGCTAGCAACCACCTATAACACCTTAGCAACCACCTAGAAACACCCTAGCAACCACCTATACCACCCTAGCAACCACCTAGAAATACCCTAGCAACCACCTAGAAACACCCTAGCAACCACCTATACCACCCTAGCAACCACCTAGAAATACCCTAGCAACCACCTAGAAACACCCTAGCAACCACCTATAACACCCTAGCAACAACCTGTGGGGGGGTCTGTGCGGGGGCCTGTGGGGGGGGCCTGTGGAGGGGCTTGTGGAGGGGTCTGTGCGGGGGCCTGTGGGGGAGCCTGTGGTGGGCCTGTGGGGGGGTCTGTGCGGGGGCCTGTGGGGGGTCTGTGCAGGGGCCTGTGGGGGGGTCTGTGCGGGGGCCTGTGGAGGGGCCTGTGGGGGGGCCTGTGGGGGGCCTGTGGAGGGGCCTGTGCATCACGTCGTTGGGCGGGGTCAGGCCACAGGACTTCGTTGACATTGCAGGCTATGTTTTCCCTCGCCAGGCAGCGGGGGAAGAAAGCTCAGGCATGCCGGCTGTTTGGCACCTTCAGCAAACTGTGCATTCTAAACTGGCCTATAGGTGTTGTCACATCATTGGCAGGTGTCTTCAATTTTGAGTCATTGTGTTTAAGCAATGAGGTTGTGCATTCTAAACTGGCCAATATGGATAGTGTCACATTATTTGCAGGTGTCTTCAATTTTGAGTCGTGTTGAACCGTGTTTAAGCAATGACACCCGTGCTTTCATTGTGTTCAACTTTTGATGATTGAGTCTACCATTTTGCATCGTGTGAGCAAAATGTGTTCAGTGAATGAGAATGTGTTGTGCAACGTGTGTTTTAGCAAGTGCGGAAGTGTTTAGAGTAAGTGCGAATGTGTTTAGAGTTCTGCAACGTGTGTTTTGGCAAATGCCAATGTGTTCAGAGTTTTGTGAAATCTGAGATTGAGGTGAAATGTGTCCTGGGGGCCTGATTTATTAAATGTGTTTAGGCAACTGGTCATTGTGCTCAGAGATCTAGAAATTGTGCTTTAGCAATCGAGAAAAACTGTAAGGGGATGCCGACCAGAGAAAGACGTTCGTCTTGTTTTGTATAAAATTACAATATTTTATTGTGAAATAAGAATAATATAATGTGATATGTTGATATGCTATTGTGAGATTACAACATCTGATGTGATATTACAGAGAAAGACTTTTGTCTTGTTTTTTTTTATAAAATTACAATATATTATTGTGAAATAATAAATAAATTATGTGAAATATTCATATGCTACAGTGAGATTACAAAATGTGATAGATTCCTTACCTCACATCAGATGTTCTGCAAAAAGATTATTCCAATTCCTGATCGCCATTCCAAATATCGATCGTGTTTATTGATCCAACGATCCAACCTCGAAACACATATTCCACGCTGCTCTGAGGGTCCCCAATGAATGCAATCGTCTCGGGTTACATGCCTGAGAAGTAAAATGTGGAATCCGGGTTTCCCCCCCCCCCATGCATTTCCATTGAGTCCAATCCAATGGGTGCATTACCATCCGGGAGACGATAGGGGGCGGTATTTTCCCTTTTCGAGGTCAGAGCCAGTCCCAATGATAACGTGAGGCTGGATTGATGAAAAATGTATGGATATCGCTAATAAAAGCAATACCGATTAAATAACGAGATTTCTCGTCGTTGTAGAACACACCGCACCTTCCCTCCCCTGCTAAATCAGGTGTGTTCTTTTTATGCAGCATTTAGACTAATAGGCTGCCCATAAGATATTGTTATTCTCTGACAGTTTAATCTAATATAATATGCTCTATAGAGCAGAAAAAGTTTAAGCACAATGCTAATCTAAGATGATCACGTCTCATTTACAAATTCAAATTGGCCCATGTTCAAGATTTCGTTTATAAGTCTATCATCTAAGGAATTATTCATACATAAAAATGATAAATAGCCTAAATGGGAAAAGCTTGGGCTATTTTCCAGACATGAGGAAGGGCGATTGGATACCACCCCAGTTCTAATTACGTCGTTTTCTTTGTCTGATAGTTAAACTGACATGGCCATCGTGTCTACCTTCAAAATAATACTTAAACATTTGTTTTTTCCTTGATTCGGAGTAGTGGAAATATTTGTAATAATATTTGGAACGGTGTAAGAAGCATTGTGATGCACGTATTTATTCAGTATCTTCATTTAACAGTAACTGAATTTATAATACCAAGACAACCCATGATAACTCATGACAACTTTTGAACAGATAAATTATATCTATAAATCATATTCCTGCAATTGCAAAGTAAAGGCTGCTCTTAGTGTAGTAACGGAGATGAGAGGCTGTGCATCTCGGGTTGGTTCTGAAATAGGTCTCTAAATATAATACATTTCACATGCATAACTCATGATGACAATTTAAGACAAGCTTTCTTTAGACTCTCATGGAGCAGCAGAGATACAAGAGAAAACACCAGCCTTTTCCTTTCTCTCATTTGACACACAACTTTAAAAATATGATTACCGATATTTCCATGGGTCCAAAACGAAGAAACAGGGGAGTCCTACAGGTCCTAAAGGTAGTTTTGACGCCAGTCCTACAGGATGTTTTTTACGGTGAACAGATGGAGCACGCTGCGTCAATGGAGCTCATAGCATACAAATATCTTCTTTCCCGAATAATGATATTAATATCTGTAATAAAAACATTTGTGTCCATCTCATTATCTGTGCTTTCCCTAATTCATATTCAGATCGGACTCATCCCTAAACTACAATATAGTTTCTAAACAATATATATGTTTGTTTTCATAGCCAGGGACATGCCTATAATAATAATAATAATAATAATTTAGGACCTGCTCAGAGGTCATCAATCGGCACACATGCGATGCATGCATGCAATTCGTATCTGCGATTAACCTATCCCGTCGTCCTTCCCCCCCAAGGGCAGCCGGGAGCAGACAGGCGTCAACGTGAGCCGCGCCAGGGGACCAATCCAAGTGCTCCTGTCCGTCTTCGTCAAGGACGCCACAGCGTTAGCGATCTATTGTTGTGCATGTTTTTCCATTGGGTTTATCTTATCGGGGGGGAAACCCTTGCGAGCACAGGGAGAACATGCAAACTCCACACAGAAAGGCCTGGGAGATACCCCACCTGGGTAACTGGCATCATGGAAACCTGGTCCCCAAGCAGGAATCGAACCCTGGACCTTCTTGCTGTGAGGCGACAGTGTTAACCACTACACTACCGTGCCGCTATATAACCGTGCCGCCTATAGCTATAAGGTAAAACAGCAAATGTCCAAAACATCATAATCACGCGTATTATCTGAAAACAAATTAATCATTTGAATTTATTTTACTAAGCACACGCCTTTGAAAGCTGACAGAATATTTAGCCTTGCTTAAAGTCTGCATATAGCACAGCATCAATGTGACAACAAAGAAGTATAATAGGCTCCTCTAATGCTGATAGATGTATTTGTTCACAGCAATGATGGCATTGCTTGGTTGATTTGATTCTCTGATGTTAGGATTTGGCCTTGAGACAGAGCTCCTTATTAACACTTTCAGAGCCATTGCTTAACCTTGATTTACCCGTTGAATGCCACCATCCACTTCAATGTTAGCTTAAAAACGCCTAATCTATGTTTTAAATGATGGCTATGTGTCTAATCTGCCCGTCGCTTATCAATGACTCGTTTTCCAGTCGACATTGTTGAAGTTGTTTTTTTATCGGTTCATTTTCGTTTTATAGCATTTTGAAAAGCCCTCGTTTTCAAGGAAAATATAAAGATTCCATGATAAAAGACATTTACTGGAATATTCTAGAATACACAAAAACGTTGTAATTTTTCGGCCTATTCATGAATAGTTTTCAAATAAACGCTAGATTATCGATAGCCACATCACACATAGGGCAAACGCTAAGATCTCAGCGAATACAACTCTGATTATCCCAAGACTGGTAAAATAGAGTCCTTACCTCAGAACAGATGTTCTCCAAAAAGATCATTCCAATTCCTGATCGCCATTCCAAATATCGATCACGCTTATTGATTGAGTATTGGCTGCTGTAAATATATATTCCAGGCTGATTCCCGTCCCGCAATGACTTCCATGTTGATCAGACTTCTTACCAGCACAAGGAACCAGCTGGCTCCGCCCCTACATATCTACAGATCCCAGGTCAGTCTAAGCGACTGACCTGCAGTTACACAGGGATAGACGATAGGGGGCGCTTTTTTCCATTCTGAGCTCCTGTAGGGGCTGCTGTACCAATGGGAGACTCGGTTGATGAAATATGATTTCAGATCGCTAATAAAACAAGAAAACAATATTTGTCGTCCGTGGCACTCGGTGGGGGGGCTAATAAAACGAGTTATGACGTCCCTGGCACTCAAAGTGTTAAGCTAAGGAAGATGTGTGGATGAAACAAATGAACTGGCAGGCCACACACACACCCTGGGGAATTGATAAACAGGCACAGGGGACTGTACGACTGTTTCCTGAGTAAACAGCTACTCATATCTATACGTCCTACTCCATAGCCCTTAAAGGTATAGTTCGGAGTTGTGGACATTAAGTGGTATGGAATACTGGGTAGTGTAGTTGATGCAATACTATTAGCTTATTCATTAAGTTCCGT
The DNA here is from genome assembly GCF_963971535.1 of Notolepis coatsorum. Classification (NCBI taxonomy): domain Eukaryota; kingdom Metazoa; phylum Chordata; class Actinopteri; order Aulopiformes; family Paralepididae; genus Notolepis; species Notolepis coatsorum. The sequence continues at coordinate 47,921,430 of NC_140180.1, read as the reverse complement.
GGCCGAAGTTCTGGCCTGCTGCCCGGTTAAGAGCGAACCAGGAAGCACCGGACAGGCAAAAAATGGGGTCACAAGACAAAAAGGTTTGTTATCCACACTACAACAGTCAGTTACCCATTTCCAACAGAAAATCATGGGCCTCAACCATTTCCTATTCTTGATTCAGCACATCTCACTAGTTCCAAAACGGCATGTCACTCGAGGGCATATAAATGGTGTAGAGTAGTATAACTCTCGCTGAAGGAGCTCCAGGCCTAGGGAGGAACATCTTCATGTGGGCAGTTACTGTAGGCTATGTGTGCTCATGAAGTTCTTCACATTTCCACCAGTGGGCTTATTTGGCCAGCTAGTATTCTGGATTCTGTAGAGAAATACTGTAGGCAGAGAGACGTCTAGATGAACATGTAGGTGTTGATTGTTGGCAGACATGGAAGGAGGCAGATTTCTGGTTGGGCTCCACGTGGCAGGGCTTGCTCACCTCATTAGAGGATATTACCCAGCATGCCTCTTAGCAGCTTCCTGTGTCCCCACCCAACCTCCAGCCACAGCTGACTCTGCTGGGATGGGGCATTTACTTGGGAAATAAGAGAGGAGAGGAGGATGGAAGGGAGGAGGATGATGGAGGAGAGGGTAGGAGGAGGTTGGCAGTAATACAAAGTGTTTCACAATCCAATGTCACATTTTTTATTCCTCACTGCACCTCTGATTAATGGGCAGTTTGAAATATAATTTCCTTCAACAACCTTGTATATACTACTATGTCTATACTATTATGCACTCAAAGTCAGGCACTCAAATTCGGCACTGCTAGACAACCAATACCCTTTACCCTTAGCCAGAGGTGTACCCCTCCTGCTGAATTGTTGTACACAATGTGAGTTGCTTTGTATAAAAGTGTCAGTTAAATGACTAAATGTAAATGTTGTAAACATTGTAAACAAACAGACAGACAGACAGACAGACAGACAGACAGACAGACAGACAGACAGACAGACAGACAGACAGACAGACAGACAGACAGACAGACAGACAGACAGACAGACAGACAGACAGACAGACAGACAGACAGACAGACAGACAGACAGACAGACAGACAGACAGACAGAAGGAGAGACACTGGCTCATACTGGACAAGCACAATAAAGAGGATAGGAGCTGTGTGGGTGGATGGAGGCAGAGGGTTCCTTCTGATGCATTTGTTGAAGAGGAGCCTGCTCTCTGAGTCCCTCTCTCACTGACTCTCAAAGACACTTATTTGCCTGTCTCATATTCAACTGTATTATGTGACATGCTCTGTCAAAACCAGATGTTGCAACATATAGATTGTTGGTCATTTGGGGGTTTTGTTTGATTTTAAATAAACAAAGTCTTGGTTTTCCGAATATAAAATCTTTGTCAGATTCACATGATAAATAAATGTTTTAACCTTGTAAAGACATGATGACAAGCTAGCAGCTAACAATTGTCAATCTACTCTGGTCCTACTCAGAACTATCCCTCCCTCCCGCTCTGTCTCGCTGAGATTATGAATGGAAAGCTTAGCGTTTATACAAGGCAGGGATGGGTTTTCAACTGATTTCAAATAAACAAAGTCTTGGCTTTCAGAATATTTCCATTTTATCACCAAATGTAGATGATGAATAAAACATTGACACTTGTAAAGGCATGATGACAAATGGAGAACGGAGCAATTTAACAACCACAGGACCGGGCTGTTTCTCCCCTCCTCCCCTCCCCTTTACTACAAGTGTCCCTGAAACAAAACCACTGATCAATGATACATTTGTAACACAGCAGGGTCTTTACAATAGGCGGGAAATGTTCATCTGTTTCTTGTTAACTGCAGGAAAAACACAAACACACAAACCAACTTTCTTTCATGCAACTTTCCCTCACAGCTGATACAAGGGTAAAATACAATCCTCATCCTCTACTTTAGTTAGCCTAATCAATTTGATCAATGGATGTTATTAATTATGTAAACATTCTCATGTTAGAGCAGTTTACTGTGGAGTCACTGTCAGACTAGCCTGTACTTAATGTTAAGCCTTAAAGTCCTATAGGGGGACCCTGCTTTTCTTTATCATAAATCGATCAATAGAGACCGTATTAGATCCCCAATTATCATATCATGGGGTATCATTGGAAAGCCACCCTCATTGGCTACAACCCTGTCCAAACATTTCTGAGATCGCCAAATGATTGACGGAGCTAGAGCCCCCGGAGGTCGGGGTGGTAATATGTACTTTGGTGCACGCCTCACATATCGGCATGTAACTAGAGAACCGCTGAACGGATTTTGTCACCTGAAAGGGTAATTGACAGGCAACAAATAGGGCTTTAATTCTATCTATATATTGTATCAAAAGAAATGCACACCCGAGCCACTAGAGCTCACCAAAATGGCGCGTCCTCATGAGGGCCCACATGTGGGCCCTTGGATGTTAAGAGGTTAATGTTTTTTTTTTTTTTTTTTTTTAATTGCCAAGAGTAAAGACCATAACCCTAAAAAAACAGCAGTCAAAGTGTATATTTTCATTTTTACCGATGTTTTATACGATTTACCGAAAATAAGAATTTATCGAAAAAATGCAAATGATATGTCTTTTATCGTAAACCCGTGAGGAAATGACTAAATCCAGATTTAGCCCTACAATTGGAAAGAGGAGCCTTTTCCCTACCCATAGATGTATGATTTGGCCATAATAAGGTCATGGTCAAGTTCAAGGTCAAATATGGAATTTATTATTAAAAAATCAATTATCATTTATTACTGTATCTACAAATCCTTCTGTTTAATCATCTTCCCTTTATTCATTTGCTTAGATTTTTTGTACACATGATCTCAATAAGGTGGTGAATGAGCTCAGTGAGCATTTTCTCGTACCCCGCAGATTTAACATGGTATTATTCACCGTCAAAGATGCAAAAATAAATCATAATTTATATTCTCCTTTTTTTCATTACAATTTACTCAAGCCTAGTAACAGACACAATATTTCTGACACTGGGAATACATACCAGGTCCCTAGATGTTCCTAGATACCAAGAACATGCCAATTGACCTTGTAGAAGTGGAGCAATCTTCCATTTACTTAGGCATATACCATTACCTTTAGGCGAAATTTCTGAAAAAAGTCTACAGATTAACAGGTTAAAAGTGTTTATACTGGCGAGGAATAAGTATGTGTATTGAACATAATACCAGCCAATGTGTGTGGGGTGTGTCTGTGTGTTTAGTGACACGTGGTAATGTATGTAAGTTGACATGCAATTTGTTTACTTATGCCAACTCTGTTTAACTTAAAGGAAAACTCCAACATTTTGGGAAATTAGCTTATTTGGCATCTACCCTGGAGTTAGACAAGAAGATACATACCCTTTTTCTTCTCTGTGCATGCAGTAGGAGTAGGAAGACAGTCGCACCGTTAGCCTAGCTTAGCGTCAGTCACTGGAAGTAGGTTCCTCCATTAGCCTAGTTTCAAACGTCTTCCTACTCCTACTGCATGCACAGAGAAGAAAAAGGTATGTATCTTCTTGTCTAACTCCAGGGTTCGCAAAATGTTGGAGTGTTAAGATACATACCTTTTTCTTCTCTGTGCATGCAGTAGGAGTAGGAAGACGTGCACTGTTAGCCTAGCTTAGCATCAGTTACTGGAAGTAGGTTCCTCCATTAGCCTAGTTCCCAACATCGTCCTACTCCTACTGCATGCACAGAGAAGAAAAAGGTATGTATCTTCTCGTCTAACTCCAGGGTAGATGGCAAATAAGCTAATTTCCTAAAATGTTGGAGTTTTCCTTTAAAACATGAACCTAAAACATGAATCTCGCTTAATATTTTGAGACAATATTGATATCATTAGAAAGCTAAGAATCTGATCTTTACACAAGTATATGAAACTCAAAGTTATCGGAGGTGGGAGGTGAAGGCATCTGTAATTGGCTTCAGGACTGAGACTACATTGTTACCAGTGTAATGAGAGAACACTGTCCCCCCTCCTTCGACTGTGGAGGTAATAGAGCACCACTGTGTAGGCTGACGGATGCTGAGGCCTGTGAGTCGTTACAACAACAGTTTTTTACAACAACAACATTTTTACTTGTATCAGACTCCTATGGAGAGCTGCCTCTACACCTGTACGTCACAGCCTCCACCCAAGAGGGCAAACATCTGTATCAACTTGGGACATCCGCGACCAAATTTGTTTGAAAGTCACTATCACTAATAACCAAAAAGTTAAAGAAATTAGTTATGCAGTGATGTAGTTATCAGAAAAGTAAACAGACTATAGTACTATGTCTTTTCTGCGTAAGGAAACCATACGTTTATGGCTGCATTCATTGTTGTTTCCATGGACACAGTGACACCGTGAAATGATTTAACGTTTTTCAGCTCATTTTCAGTTCTGGGGGGAACAATACAATACAATTATTTATTAAATATGTTAAAGAAAATATTACAAGTAAAGATAGCAGCGGTTAGTTTACTTCCTGTTTGGCATGTGTTTGACAGATGTTTGACAGTGGAACGTTGTCCAACTCTCTGTGTAGGAGTGTGTGCTTGGATGTGCCTGGCTATGAATCGGGGCTGTGAATTCCAGACTTGGAGGAGGGAATGGGGCCCACTGGCCTTCTTTAGCTGTGGACATATTATCCACAGCTAATCCGCATAGCTGTGTTTGAGGTCTCTGAGCCGTGTCCACCCGAAAGCAGACATGACAGAGCCTGTTTTCTACCATTTCTCCTCCTATCTCATTGCATGTGAGGATGGGGGTGCCATTTCACTTTCAGAGCTGGCCTTGGCAATACCGCAGAATCCTTCTCCGACCAAGGGCGACAACCTGAATCTTGATTAGAGAGAGAAGCATGCCACCAGGTTGATTTCCTGTGCTCCACCGCCATCCTTGGTTAGATTGTGCAGCAATTCCGACAAGCCACAGTGCAGCACCCCCCCTGCCTGTATCGTGATGCGTGTTCATGAGTGTTTACAGGGCTTGCAGAGTATGTCCTTCCAGCTGTCCTTTTGACTTAACATAGCTTCTGGAAGGTTACAGGTCATCATTTAAACATTTAAGCAGGAGGGAGAGAGAGAGAGAGAGAGAGAGAGAGAGAGAGAGAGAGAGAGAGAGAGAGAGAGAGCGATACTGGTATAAATATGCATGTTGTTTGCTAGATGATTTGTGGCTGTATATTTTGTTATTTCTAAGCTTTAAGTATCAGTGTTGATGTAGCCGGTACAACACTGTACCTGCCAAACACTTCGACCATGCCTTGAGTGGGAGTCGAACCCCGGGCGTCCGCACCGGGGCCAGCAACACAGACCGCTGTGCCAAGAAAGGATATCCTCTCTAAGCGCTCAGTCTGGATGCCTCAGGGGAGTGAGTTTTACTTCTATGTACCGTAGTCACACTATCGCGGTACATATCCATTACATTGACAGAAGCATCATTCGTAGTTCAGGGGGAAAATGAACCAGCGGGCACAGGCTCAAATAATGCCTGGACCAGCCAACACAGGCTCAAATGATGCCTGAACCAACCAACACAGGCTCAAATGATGCCTGAACCAACCAACACAGGCTCAAATGATGCCTGAACCAACCAACACAAAAAATAAAAATAAAAAATTACTAGACATCACTCAGGTGTATTATTGATGCTCTCATTGATACTATGTTTGTTTCTGAAGTGTGTGTGTATGTGTGTATGTGTGTGTGTGTGTGTGTGTGTGTGTGTGTGTGTGTGTGTGTGTGTGTGCGTGTGTGTGTGTGTGTGTGTGTGTGTGTGAGTGTGTGAGATATATAGAGAGAGAGGGGGGGGCTTTGCATTGGTCCATTCATTGAAGATGAACGCAATGCGACATCCTTTACTAGGCTCACCCACCAACAGTGCAGGTGCTGAACTGCTGATCCGAATGTATAGGTAAAAACCATATTATGCGTTTTCATCAATAAAAAAATGGCCAAAAAAATGTTGCGCGCTCGCATTCACTGGGGGCCTACAAATACATTCTTTCATGGGGCCCAGAATCTGGTGCTACACCCCTGTCTAAGACAACATACCTTCTGTACTCCCCATATCTTTGAGGCGGGGTATCCAAACGTGGTCTTCATGCTGTGTGTACTGTATGAACTCACTCCTATCTAGGGACTCACTTTGAACGTTCCTTCACCTATCTCTGCAGTACCTCCTATGGTCCGGCTCAACCCCCTTCTGTGTTCACTCACTTCTTCAATCGCCCCTCTCTTGTGTGATCGCTTTTGCTTGTCTGCCAGTGTCTCTGAGGTGAGTAGAATGGAACGCCTGACTTCAGAGGCAAATTGTTTTGGTTCCGTTATCCTCATGAAAGTCAAGTAGGCGCCTGTGAGATGCTTCTCTGTTTCGCACAATTAGACACAAACTTTGACAAGGGCCTTTTAACGCCTTTGGGAGACAAACTCCCAAACCTTTTAGGGCTTATTCATTTTAACAGACAATGCAGCACCTTGCCGCAGGCCCATTTCTGTGACGTCAGGCTGTAACCCCCCCCCCCCCCTAAACTAGAAGGTGGCGGCAATGCACCTACTGTAAAAGAGAAGAAGGAAGCTTTTCCGAAGGAAGCTTCTAGCCTTGGCTAACGTCACATTAGGCCAGCTATCACTAACGCCACATTTGAGAGTGTTTATTATCAATTCTAAACATGCCACCATGTCTCATTGAAACCAATGCCACTGCTGTCTGTTACACAATCAATATACATTGTAACATTAAACTGCAATTTCAGAGACAATGGTACAATAGCCAGCACCCCAGCAGTCAGATAGCCGTGTTAGCCGTGACCAAAGTAACGTTACCATCAGTTGACAACTAAAACAATCCATTTGGAATGTAACTGCATATAACATTTATGTTGGTCCTCAGGGAGAGCTGAATGCTTACAATTATTTACAATTATTAAGGTCAGTTAGAGCACTTTCAGTAGTGTAGTGTAGTTCCAAGTTCATTGAAGAGTGTGACAACATGAATCACCAGGAAGTGGAGAAAGCCTCTCTACTGGTCATGTGACACCAACTAATGCTTTCTTCTCTTTTCTCCCATTTCCCGGCATCCTTTAGGGCCTGGGTGTCTTCAGTCTCCCTCAATGAAAATTTCTGGCCATAATATATCCTCACCAAGTGACGCTCGACCAAAGCGCCAGCCACTCCAATAATACCCTCTGCATTATTTAGTGTGTGTGTGTGTGTGTGTGTGTGTGTGTGTGTGTGTGTGTGTGTGTGTGTGTGTGTGTGTGTGTGTGTGTGTGTGTGTGTGTGTGTGTGTGTGTGTGTGTGCGTGCGTGCGCGCGCGCGCGTGCATGTGTGTGTGTGTGTTGGAGTGAGGGATGGGCTACACCTGAGGCTCCGGGGATGGGGAGGTAAATTAACAGTTTTATTTATGGCAAAGCTACATAGGCCATCATCTGGCTACTACTGTATATGGAGCATAGTTCCATTCTCACTATACAAGAGGTAAACCAAGTCACATAGAACACACACAGAGACAAGGATACACACACACACACACACACACACACACACACACACACACACACACACACACACACACACACACACACACACACACACACACACACACGCACACTGAGGTTTCCCCCGATGGAATATCGAAGCAGACTTGTAGCCTGACACAGAGAGAAGACTGAAGTAGAAACTCCAAGCCCACACTCTTCTTTCTTCTGACATCCATGATTAGTCCACTATATCTCCCTCTTTCCATTTGTGTGTGTGTGTGTGTGTGGGAGGGGGGGGGGCAGAGATGGGGACTGCACAATACAAAAAGATGTGACTGACTGCCTCCACATGTATCGGAGGGGACATGTGATGGGCTTCTATCCTCCCTACGACCAGCCAGTGGGGGGCACATGCGAGCAACGATCAGGACAGGGGAGGGAGAATTGGCACGAGAGGTAAATTGGGATGGGAGAAAAATCACAGAAAAAGGAGGAGAAAAAGTAGATGAAAAAAAATAGTAGTATTTACTGTCTTTCAAGTTTCAATGCATAATCCAGACATAGCTAGCATTCCAGATCCATCCTCTGTTGTTGACATGTTGGGGGTCCTACAAATTCTTCTAGATGTGTCCAAAGATGGCATCGCATTTTGTTCTGTGCGTTGAATGTGCATTTCCTCTTCTTTGAAAACATAACGTTACTGAATTGAATAAGGAATGCAAATATGTTCGCTAGCTTAGCAACTATACCGGCATATTTTCATTCATAGCTGAGTACTGAAAGTGACCGAAAGTGAGCTACAGAGGCTTAGCAACTTTACCTTCATATTTTAAATTCACAATAAACAAGTCTCTTTCTCTCTCTCTCGCTCAGTAATAGTCAGTCTCGCGCCGTGCCAACGTTGACAGTGGCTCGCCTGTTATCAACACAAAGGCACGCAGTGAAGTCAACAGACAGCCGCCCGTCGACTTTGTGCCTCCTAGTGGCATAAAACAGAACAGCAACCTTAACAGCAATTAATTCCCATGCCGTTAGACCACCGTGCGCTCGTCACGGCAAAAGGGTTAGGAAAACAAATGGCTGCATCTGTAATATCGGGAAATGATCGGTATCGGTTTAAAAAATTATAATAATAATAATGTTTACATTTATTTACCAAGGCAAGCAAGTAGGAACAACTTCTTCTTTTATTTATTGTCAAAAGTATGCATAATGTTGTGTTGATTCCACAACAAGAGATATGTAATGTTAATTAGCTGAAATTATTCCGTTTTTTTGGGGAGGGGGACCCTGCATATATCGGTATCGATTGATAATGGTATCGGAAATTAAGAGTTGGACAATATCGGTATATCGGATATCGGTAAAAAAGCCAATATCAAACATCCTGAATTATTTTGGAAAGGGGCAATGTTTAGCATGGAATAGCGCACAAACTAAAGTATGTAGAAATGAACTGGTTTGTCAGTGTTGGACTATAAACTGCCTGTCAAATGAGCCATACTATTGTCTACATAGCTATAATACAGAACACACGATGGGTCCACAAACATCGCGAAAATGCTCAATAACGCTGGCGCCATTGAGTAAAGATGGGAAAACAGCGAGGCAGTCAATGAGTTAACAAGGGGAACTAGACCGCGTAACATATATATCTCTCCAGTGTGCGAACCATACCATGGTCTTCGGGGGAGCTCATTATTTTGTGTCTGCATGCATGATGAAGACGCACATATTGAAAAACACATGCTCAGATTAACCCATCTGATCCAACACAAAAATTCACACACAACAGTCCTATTTACACATAAACACATGGATGAACCAATACCGAACAACAAGTCCACGACCAAACACATTGGTGGTGAAGATCTGCCAAATTCTCAAAATCTGCATTTCACAGAAGTAGTCCCCGCAGCAGGCTGCTTCGCCTTCTTTGTAAAACCAAAATTGGTTAGAAGGCTTACTTCTTTGATATTTCGTTTAACTTTCGCCATTATCCTGAATACCTGTATTTTCTTATTTTTTAAACGGCGGGTGAAGTTTGATTTGTGCCTGCAGGCACGCTCCGAATGGTAAACGCAAGAATAGCATGCATGTTGCCATCTATTACGAGTAGGGTATATCTGCAGTGCCGCAACCCCATAGATTTATGCTATTGTCTATTACAGTGAATTAGTGCGCAAATCATTAATCATACATCAAAATAGCAAAATTTTATTATTATACACGATGATGACGATACAGAGAATTACAGATAAATGAGAAATGCATCGCAAAAATAGCATTTTCACAAATTCACAAATCATGTTTTCAGGGGGGCTGATGTCTCCCCCAGCTCCCCCATGGTTCGCACCCTGTCTCTCTCTCTCTCTCTCTCTCTCTCTCTCTCTCTCTCTCTCTCTCTCTCTCTCTCTCTCTCTCTCTCTCTCTCTCTCTCTCTCTCTCTCTCTCTCTCTCTCTCTCTAAGGCCAGAGATTACCTGTAAGAGACACTGATGCAGGATATACCTTCAGAAGAAACCATTCATCATTTTAGAGCAGGGGTTCCCAAACTTTTTCAGCTCGAGACCCAAAAGAGAAATTTGGTGTTTCCCCGGGACCCAAACTTACAAAAATACATCATGAATTACCATAACATACATTTATAAACTACTGATAAAGAACACAACAAACCATGAATTTCAAATGTATATGAAATGTATTTATTTAATTATAAAAGTACATCACTGCAATAATCAGAGTGAAATGTTAAGTTGCTCACTGTTACGTTCTGGACACCGACTGAGGTCGGTGACCACCCACATTCCTGGCATATGTCACTGGGCTTGTCACCTGTCCTTTCCCTGTCAATTAGTGCTGTCACTTAGGGGTGGTTCCTGATTGGCTGTCATGGGGGTGTGTGTGGAATGTTGGTATTTGGTGTCTATGTAACCTACCTGTCTTCTGCTTGTTCATTGTCAGGTCTTCACTAATTGCGTTCGGGGAAAACGTGGACGGTTCAACTCTGGACCTCCAATAAGCTCCTATTTACCTTATTTCCTGCCTGTGCTATTTAGCATTTATCTCTCTTAGAAATTACTCTTGTGTTCTTACTATTAAAGTCGAACCTGTTCAAGAGTAAACACTCTCCGTCTCTGTGATTGCCTTCACCCATTGGAACTCACCTACCTCCATTCTTGACAGAAGACCTGAAGCCCAAGAAGGAGTGGCTGGAGTTCAGTCGGCGACGGGAGAAGCAGCGGTCCACGCAGAGGAGAGTCGGGGGGTGTTCGGGGTCCAGGAATGGTCCCACGAGCCACGACTGCAGGTGCCCGCTCGCTATGATGGATCACCGGATGGATGTCGGGAATTCATCACCCAGTGTCTACTCGTTGTCCGGCTGCAACCACGATCATTTCCATCGGAGATAGCACAGGTAGCGTATATTATCACGCTACTCACCAGTCAAGCTCTCTCCTGGGCTACGGCGGAATTAGAGGCGGGAGCGATAATCTGCGACAGTCTGGACGCCTTTATCCGGGAGTTGAGAAGAGTATTCGATACTTCCCGGGTACTCTCGATCTTCGAGGCTGGCGGTCGTCTTCTCGACTGCCGGCAGGGCCTCCGCACGGTCGCAGCTTACGCTATCAATTTTCGGATCTTGGCTCGGGAGACAGCTTGGTCGGAGAACGTCTGCGTGGTTCTGTTCGTCAGGGGACTCTCAGCGCGGATGCGAGATGCGCTCTCCGCGCGTGAGATCCCCGAGCAGCTGGAAGTGCTGATCAACACTGCCATCAAGATGGACAATCGGCACCAGGAGAGGGAGAAGGAGCGTGTCAACAACACCCAGGTATGTTTTCCTTCTTCTCCTGGTGTTGATACATCCATGCATTATACGAGTGGGCCACTGGGTGATGAATCCATGCAGCTTGGAGCGCTGTCGCTCTCGGACGACGAGAGGCAGCGCTTCATCAAAGAGCGACGCTGTTTCCGGTGCGGTCGCACCGGTCACCGCTTCGGCAGCTGTCGGGTCCAGGCTGTATCAGCTCGGCGCCAGTCGGGAATAGAAGGTGCGCCGTCAGGCTTCGAGAAAGCGCCAGCAGGTGGGCTCATTCCTGCCAAGCCCACTGATTCACGTACATTTTTTGAGGTGGCGATCAACTGTGGGGGTGACATTAGGGGAACTAAGGCTCTCATTGACTCAGGGGCGGCGGGCAATTTTATTCACGTGGGATTGGTGAAGGAGTGGGGAACCCCAGTGGAGGTTCCCTTACCGGTTTACGCCCTGGACGGTCGGCCCCTGGGCAGTGGGAGCGTCACCCAGCGCACGGTTCCTTTACACATCCGGGTGGCGGGTGGGGAGTGGGAATGGGTTAAATTTTTTGTCATCTTTTCCCCCTATTCTGTCATGGTGTTGGGTCATCCCTGGTTGTCGTCACGTGTTCATATTATTAATTGGAGCACGGGCGAACTCTCAACGGCGGCCGACGTCAAGTCGATCGTCAGCGGGAGTTTGCCCAAACCCTTGTCTTCCCCCCCCTCTTCCCTTTTGTCTCCTCCCTCTTTCTCCAGGATAGTGGGGAGTGTGGCAGATTCTGATCTACCCTCTAATCCCGATTTGATAGGGGTGCCTGAGATCTATTGGGACCTGGCGGACGTTTTTAGCAAAACGCGTGCTAAAGCACTTCCGCCTCATAGATCATACGACTGTCCCATTAATCTTCTACCCGGTACCTCCCCGCCTCGCGGGCGAATGTTCTCTCTCTCACGCCCCGAAACCTTGGCCATGAACACCTACATAGAGGAGGCCACTTCCCCTGCCGGCGCTGGCTTCTTCTTTGTTGATAAGAAAGATGGGGATCAGCGCCCGTGCATTGATTATAGGGGATTGAATGACGTTTCCATCAAGAACCGATATCCTTTACCTCTCATGGACACGGCCTTTGAGTGCTTACAGGGGGCACAGGTCTTTTCTAAACTTGACTTACGTAATGCATACAATCTGGTCAGGATTAGAGAAGGAGACGAGTGGAAGACTGCATTTAACACACCCAATGGGCACTATGAGTATTTGGTCATGCCCTTTGGTTTGGCTAATGCTCCGGCAGTCTTCCAAGCCCTAGTTAACGACGTGCTGCGAGACTTGAATGGGGTGTCGGTGTTTGTTTACTTAGATGATATTCTGATTTTTTCTCGCGATATGGTGCAACACCAACTGCACGTTCGGGAGGTGCTAGACCGTCTCCTCAAGCATCAACTATTCGTTAAGGCTGAGAAGTGTGTGTTTCACACTGACACCGTGTCCTTCCTGGGCTTTGTGTTGACAAAGGGCGATCTGCGCATGGATCCAGCCAAGGTGAGTGCAGTTTTGGACTGGCCACGGCCTTCGTCGCTCAAGGGGTTACAACGGTTTTTGGGCTTTGCACATTTTTACAGGCGCTTTATTTGCAACTTTAGCGCCTTAGCCAATCCATTAACAGCTCTCACTAAGTCCTCTCTCCCTGGCTTTGAATGGTCGCCTAGGGCAGATTCGGCCTTCTGCGATCTTAAACGTCGATTTACATCCGCTCCTGTATTGATCCGCCATGACGCAGAGTTCCGTTCATTGTGGAGGTGGATGCCTCTGACATCGCGGTGGGGGGGTGCTCTCTCAGAGATGTTTAAAGGATGGGAAAGTGCACCCGTGTGCTTTTTTCTCTCGCCGTCTGTCACCAGCCGAGCGTAATTACGACGTGGGTAATCGGGAGTTATTGGCGATCAAATTGGCACTGGAGGAGTGGAGACATTGGTCATTGTTTGGACTGATCATAAGAACTTGGCTTACATCCAAGGGGCTAAACGCCTTAACGCTCGCCAGGCCAGGTGGACGTTGTTCTTCACACGATTTCGATTTACCATCTCCTATAGACCCGGCTCCAAGAATATCAAATCTGATGCTTTGTCGCGCCAGTTTGATCTTCCTGGTCGGGAGGAGCAGCCCCATCCCATTATTCCACCGGCCTTGATTTTGGCACCCGTGTCTTGGGGCATAGAGAGGGTGGTAAGGTCGGCGCTAACGCGGGAGCCCGATCCGGGTGGGGGTCCTCCGGGATGGTCGTATGTTCCCAAGGCGGCGCGCTCACGCTTGCTACAGTGGGCACATGCGTCATCCCTCACCAGCCACCCAGGGGCAACCAGGACCCTGGAATTTATCCGTAGGAGGTTCTGGTGGCCGACAGTGGAGGGGGATATGCGTTCCTTTGTGGCGGCCTGTCCGGTGTGCGCACGTAGTAAGACCTCTCGACGGGCACCGGCGGGTCTCCTCCGACCACTTCCTATTCCTAAACGACCCTGGTCACACATATCTCTGGACTTTATTTCTGGTCTTCCCCTTTCGGACGGGTTCACCACCATTTTGGTGGTGGTGGATCGGTTCTCTAAGGCGGCTCACTTTGTCCCTCTCCCCAAGCTTCCATCGGCCCGGGAGACTGCTGATTTAGTTATACAGCATGTCTTTCGGGTCCACGGGCTGCCAGTGGATATCGTGTCGGACCGGGGTCCTCAGTTCGCCTCCAGGTTCTGGAAGGCGTTTGCCGCCGGCCTCGGCGCCTCTGTCAGTCTGTCGTCTGGGTTCCATCCGCAGTCGAACGGGCAGACGGAGCGGGTCAACCAGGATTTGGAGGGGGTCTTGAGATGGACTACCGGCAACGTGGAGTAGGAGGTTGGCTTGGGCTGAGTACGCGCATAATACCCTTCTCTCCTCTTCTACCGGTATGTCTCCCTTTCACTGCCAGTATGGTTTTCAACCTCCTCTGTTTCCCGAGCAGGAGCAGGAGGCGGAGGTGCCCTCGGCCCAGGCACATGTGGCTCGCTGTCGCAGGACGTGGAAACAGGTTCGGAAGGCGCTACAGAAGGTTTCGGTTAGTACCCAACAGCAAGCTAACCGTAAGCGTTGTCCGGCTCCAGTTTACCGTCCAGGGCAGCGGGTTTGGCTTTCCACCCGGGATCTCCCTCTCCGGGTGGAATCCAAGAAGCTGGCTCCTCGCTTTATAGGACCATTTAAAGTGATTCATCGGGTTAATCCAGTGGCTTACAAGCTACGACTCCCGAGCTCTATGAGGGTTCATCCGACGTTTCATGTTTCCCTGTTGAAGCCATTCCTCTCATCGCCCTTGGCCCCGCCACTGCCTGTGGTTCCTCCGCCCCGGTTTATTGGCGGTCAACCCATTTACACGGTGCGGAGGATACTGGGTTGTAGGCGGAGGGGTAGGGGGTTTCAGTTCTTGGTGGATTGGGAGGGGTACGGGATAGAAGAGCGTTCTTGGGTGCCTCAAAGGGATATTTTAGATCCCAGCCTGATCGTTGATTTCCGGCGGCTGAATCCCGAGGCCCCTAGGTGAACGTCTGGTGCCGTTCGTCGGGGGAGGGTACTGTTACGTTCTGGACACCGACTGAGGTCGGTGACCACCCACATTCCTGGCATATGTCACTGGGCTTGTCACCTGTCCTTTCCCTGTCAATTAGTGCTGTCACTTAGGGGTGGTTCCTGATTGGCTGTCACGGGGGTGTGTGTGGAATGTTGGTATTTGGTGTCTATGTAACCTACCTGTCTTCTGCTTGTTCATTGTCAGGTCTTCACTAATTGCGTTCGGGGAAAACGCGGACGGTTCAACTCTGGACCTCCAATAAGCTCCTATTTACCTTATTTCATGCCTGTGCTATTTAGCATTTATCTCTCTTAGAAATTACTCTTGTGTTCTTACTATTAAAGTCGAACCTGTTCAAGAGTAATAATGCATTCAGTCATTTGGACGGAGTTGTTAAAACTCACTCCACTCAAATCAATAGAGTTATATTCCACTCTATTCAAATCAAATTTAAAGGGACGTGGCTGGGATAAATTGTGCCAGTCAGTCAGCCAAAACAAATTCCTGGACCAAGGTCGAACCGAGAGCTCTGGAGTCGAAGGCCCTCTGGGAGATAAGAGTGGCGAGCGGCTTCCCACACCCCCAATCCCTAGTCCCACCCCCCCCCCCCCTTCCTCTGCATTGGCGCTGCACTGTCAGCTGCCTCGTGTGAGGGAGACCTCCCCCACCCAGGACTTGGCTTGTGCACTCCCCCCCACCTTCCCCCCCCCCCCTCCCACTCCCCCCCCCCCTACAGCCCTGTAACAACCCCAACCCACTCCCCCCTCCTTCCGTAAATGGCGCTGCCTATGACGGCTGCCAGTCTGTTTGCAGTGGTGAATATGCATATGTTTGTCTCAAGGCTCTGTACCATTATTACTATCTAAAATGTAATAATTGTGGAATATTACTGTAATGAGCTGTATGTGTATGATCCAAGCGTCCTATGATCCTCATAGGAGCATAACAGAAAAAAGCATTCCATGTGAAGGTATTCTGTATCTTTGCATGTCAACTAATAAAGAAACTTGGAAACTTGGAGTAAACACTCTCCGTCTCTGTGATTGCCTTCACCCATTGGAACTCACCTACCTCCATTCTTGACAGCTCACCACCTCATAACATATGTACATACAATTTTGTAACACTTTTAAATGAACAAACATGTTCTACTCTCCTTTCTATTTCTCACCCCTTTTTCAACTCTCCATTTCTTACCCCCTCCCTCCATCCCTCAACCTTAAACCCCAACATTGAGCAACATTCTGATACATTTTTACTGACTTATTAAAAAATTCTACTGACCTGACATCATGCTAGAAGGGGTATAATATTTCATCTATGGCACAATGAAATCTAATGAGAGGTATGTGGCTGGTTGAAGTTTTCAACCAGCAGATCTATTCTGGGCTTGGTTTTTGAAAGTGCTATTCTGAGGTCATGCTGAGCATTTAGTCTGTTTCTGTATTTGTTTTTCAGGTATGCTAGAGTAGAAAACCCAGATTCACATAAGTACGTGGTGCCAAACTGAGTCAACACATCTACAGCTTTTCTATAAAAATTTAAAATGAAAAATAAAGTATTTTTTATTTTAAAACGTTTTTTTATAATTTCTTTTTTTATTGGCGACCCAATAAAAACGGGTCCGCCTGAACATATGATGGTGGCACTAGAGGAAAGGTTACAGGTCATGGGGTCACCAAAATCAATAGTGTTCATCCTCTAGGCCTAGGGCTCATAAATGTGCACCGCATAGTGAAAGGATTTCCAGCATTATTTTAACCAAAGACCATCAGCAATCAAACTGATTGCCCAGCACAGCTTGCAGTTATGTTTTATATTCAGTGAAAATGATCTATCAGGCAGATCACAGTGCGTGCAGGCAGAAGGTATCACCTCTAGCTCCCTTGTTATATCCAAGGGTCGTGCCACAGGGCTCGGTCCTGGGACCGTTATTATTCATTTTATATATTAAGTCTTGATAAAAATGTCTCGAATGCTAAATTTTATTTGTATGCCGATGATACTGTGATATACTGCTCTGCGTCTACATCACACCAGGCTCTCTGTCAACTACAACTTGCTTTTAATATTGTACAATGTACCCTGTGTGACTTAAAACTTGTTTTGAATGCTGACAAAACAAAATTGATGGTGTTTTCAAGTTCAAGTTCAAGTTTCTTTATTAGTTGTCATAGAAAAATACAGAATACTTTTATATGAAATGCTCTTTCCTGTTCTGCTCCGGGAAAAAGCATTTCATATAAAAGTATTCTGTATTTTTTCAAATGGGCAAAGCCTTTTTTTGACGGGCAAAGAGCCACATGCGGCTCGCGAGCCACGGGTTGGCCACCCCTGCGCTAGATGCTCGCAAAGTGCTGTGACTTTCGTCTGTTCCAACGACCCATAGTGGAATAACGTTCTAATAACATTTTCCTGAAGTCATTTTGAAATTTCAGAAACCGCGCCAGATAAAACAGGTACTTTTAGGAAAAGTGACAGAGCTGGAGCTCGACCGATTGACGAGGATACATTTATTGGAAAAATGCCTAGGGGTCAAAGCCTCACACTCAGCAACTAGCTAAAAAACTAGGCTTGTTTCTCCTTCAAGGCTAAAAAGAGGCTGGTTGCTGCCACTTTTATGTCTGTGCTGGACAATGGTGATGTTATATACATGCATGTGTTACAGGTACCAGGATATGGCACCTGATAGCAGATATATGTTTAACCTATGAAACAGGTTGTAGTTAGTCATTTGACAAAGGAAGGTGCAGACACGATGTTACTGACTCTGGGTCTTTCAACAACGTTTATTTATTCCACAGAATAATCAATCAATCATTGTATCATCATTGTATCATCATTGTATCATCATTGTATCATCATTGTATAATCATTCAGTTCAATTAGTTACATTACTTTAATACATTCAATTATAATCCCATTCTTGTTATTAATTCAAAAGCATATTCATCATTGCAACACACATTCTATCCTTTTAGGATACCCTGGTTCACTTCAATAGCATTTTCCTTTTAAATGTAGTTATCCAGTATTATATACTGTACATTGTGATTACTTATGTCTTTATACATATTTGGCGTCTTAAGTATAAGCACGTGAGAAGAGAAACATTCTCCTGTTAACCTCTGTCTAGACATGTCTAGGCATGTTGGAAGAGACCATCGTATGCACTACAGTACTATTAGAGCAGCTCTGAACTCTCGCACCACCGCTTACAACCTGGGTAGAGAGTCAGGAAACATGGAGGAGTATAAGGCTTCAGTCTATACTCTACGCAAGGCTGTTAAACTTGCTAAGAGGACATATGCTGACAAACTGGAGTCACAAATGGCACAAAACGACACAAGAGGATTATGGCAGGGACTGAAGACAATAACTGACTACAAAGTCAGCGCCCCCTCAATGGGGAGCGACAACGCCTCCCTCGCGGACAAGCTCAACTCTTTCTACGCCCGGTTTGGTGTAGACAGTGGCGCTGCTGGCTCTCCGGCTAGTGACATCACTGGCGCGCCGGCTGTTGTGGAGGGGGGGGGGGGCAACCGCGGGGGGGCGGGGACGCTCTCTTGTTGTCGGAACACAGTGTGAGAAGAGCATTTATGCAGGTGAACACCAGGAAGGCTGCTGGCCCAGATGGTATAACAGGACGCATACTTAAGTCCTGTGCCAACCAGCTGGCCCCGGTGTTCACCGCCATATTTAATCAATCCCTGGCGGAGTCAGTGGTCCCTGCCTGCTTCAAGATGTCTACCATCATCCCTGTACCGAAGAAACCCTCCCCAACATGTCCAAATGACTACAGACCGGTGCACTCACCTCTGTGGTCATGAAATGTTTCGAGAGGCTGGTCAAGGACCACATTTGTGCCTCCCTCCCCATTGATATGGACCCTATGCAATTTGCATACAGGACAAACAGGTCCACTGACGACGCGGTCTCCCAGGTACTGCACAGCACCCTCTCTCACCTTGACCATCAGAAGGGGGGCTATGTGAGACTGTTGTTCATTTACTACAGCTCAGCGTTCAACACCATAGTCCCCACCAGACTGGTGGACAAGCTGATCGAGCTGGGTCTGAGCTCCGCCCTGAGCGCCTGGGTACTGGACTTTCTGAGTGAAAGACCCCAGGCGGTCAGGTGGGGGGTCAAACCTCCAACACCATCACCCTGAGCATCGGGTCCCCCCAGGGCTGTGTTCTGAGCCCCCTGCTATACTCACTCTACACACACGATTGTGTGGCCAAGTTCAGCTCCAACTCCATAGTGAAGTTCGCAGACGACACGGTGGTGGTGGGGCTGATCTCGGACAACGACGAGAAGGCCTACCGGGAGGAGGTTGAGGTACTGAAACGCTGGTGCCAGGACAACAGCCTGCTCCTGAACATTGGTAAAACCAAGGAGCTGATCGTGGATTATAGGAGAGCACAGCAGGAGACACACACACCACTGATGATTAACGGGGCTACCGTGGACAGGGTGAGCAGCTTTAAGTACCTGGGGGTCCACATCTCAGAGGATCTGACATGGTCAACACACATAGACACAGTAGTAAATAAGGCGAAACAGCGCCTCTACCACCTGAGACAGTTAAGGAAGTATCGGGGAAGATACTCCAGTCCTTCTACTCAGGAGCTGTAGAGAGCATCCTGACCGGAAACATCACTGCCTGGTATGGAAACAGCACGGCACAGGACAAGAAGGCCCTACAGAGAGTGGTGCGCTCAGCCGAGCGCACCACGGGTATTGCACTACCTCCCCTGCAGGTTCTATACAACAAGAGGTGCAAATCCAGAGCCTGCAGAATAATGAAAGACCCCCACCACCCCAATAACAGCCTGTTTCAGCTGCTGAGGTCAGGCAGACGCCTGCGAACCCCAGCTACTAGGACAGAGAGGCTTAGGCTCAGCTTCTTCCCCCAGGCCATCAGAGTCTTGAACAATGAACATTGAGTACCACAGAACACTGAACTATCCACACATAAGCACACATGAGCACACACACGACACGCACGCTGTGCACACTCACACACTAGCAGCCACTTAACACTTTAATATGAGCGGGCACACACTCATGCCGCACACACGCACACTTATGGCCAAAAGGAAAGGCCACTTTAAATTAGTATAACAGGAACAGTGTATTGCACTACCAAAGCTACCTAGCATGTCCTATATGCTCTGTAAATAACTATGTACAGATACCGAGATGTCACACCATGTTACCTGTTACCTGTTTATTGCACAATGTTTTTTTTTTTATTGGATTCTAGTATATGTTGTACCACTGTATTGCACATTGTTGCGGGCAAGACCACCCGCATTGCATTGTATACTTGTATGCCGTGACAATTAAAACTCTTGACTTGACTTGGCTTGACTATGTCTTTTAAACAACACTGTCATTCTCATTGTCTGTCAAACAATTCCTTAAATCACCAATAAGTGTTACCTTTATCATCAGTCATTTATCATCAGTCATATCCACTATTCTCTAGTATACAGAAATACCTCAACACCTCAGTGTTACCCATAGTTGTGTTCCGGTTCAAGTTCTATTAAAACTCAAATGTGCAATGCAAGTGCATTTATATATCTATATATGTATCGGGCCGTTATCAACCCTACTAGGAATTTGCTAAACCGTGACCATGGTATAACTCAAGGGAATAGATTTATATTTACATTTAATGGAGGGCGCAATAGAGAGAGAGAGAGAGAGAGAGAGAGAGAGAGAGAGAGAGAGAGAGAGAGAGAGAGAGAGAGAGAGAGAGAGAGAGAGAGAGAGAGAGAGAGCATGTGGTACCGCTCCGGTGTTTAGCCACCTCCCAGGTAGTGTAAGCTAAAGTAATTTCCCTCTAACCGTCTTGTACACAATATACACATTTACTACACAGCAATTCAACCCAAAACAGTATGTATTTCAAAACATAAACCTTTATAATCCCCTTGGAGATACTTAACTCCGACACGTTAGTGATTAAATGGACAATTGTATTCCAACACTCTATTTAAATGTACCACGAAACATGGCGCCATCAATAGACGGTCTGCTTCTCAACCACGTTACTTGTCGTCTTAAACTTCTTAAACTTGACTCAAACATCGACAATAGTTACTTCATTTGAACCCTCGACATTGCATGTATCCTTGTTAACCTTTATGTGTGTTTTGTAGTACAGGTTGTAGTTAGTCATTTGACAAAGGAAGGTGCAGACACGATGTTACTGACTCTGGGTCCTCCCGGTTGTGAGGCTGAGATCGCCTCGTGCGTCCCTAAGCACAAAGTACGGTTCCCTGGAAGGCGAAGCCACTAAACACCAGTCCTATACTGCCACCTATTGACCAAATTATGTTAATGTCTCCCATTACATATAAATGACCGTTCTACCTTGTTTCTGATGGAGGTAATCCTGTACCAATATGTTCACACTGTTTTGACACATAATCTAAAGATATTAACGTGATACCACTTCTAGTGGGCATCACACACTCCCTGACCTTAAAAAAATGGCTCCTGACATTTCCGAAAATCACCAAACACAACCATCCAATATCACCCTCAGGCGTGAACCCCTAACAAACTCCCCATGGGTGGACCGTGGGTGTCGGTTGGACGGTAAGCATACTGGGCATGTTGTGGAAGGCTGTAAAAAATTGGATGCAACCATGGCATTACGAAGGGTATCAATGGATGTGGTAGTGGCCTGTGGTGTGGTGCGGGCACCATCGGTGGCCACTGTACTACTGAATTCACGGGGCATCACACATGCATCCTCGAAATGCCTACACTCACTGGATTCTGTCTACCATGGAGCGCTCAGATTCATCACAAATTTTAAAGTCCTTACTCACCACTGTACATTGTATTCTCGGGTGGGATGGTCTGCCTTGTCCACCCGCAGACTCAACCATTGGCATATCCTTATTTATAAGGCTATCCTTGGACTGCTGCCAACTTACCTACAAATGTACATTCTCCAAAAAAGTATGGGCAGTTATGGTCTTCGTTCCCAGGGCTTATTTTTACTAACTTTCCCTCAGGTCCGTATGAACTGGGAAAAATGGTGTTCAGATATGCAGCTCCCTCCACCTGGAATCAGCTACAAAAACCCCTGAACTTGCATGAGCTGGTCTCACTGGTTGCATTTAAAACCCTTCTAAGCTATATGGAATCCAGCACATCTGGCTGCAGATGTTTTGATTGACTATAAATGGTTCTGTGAATTGTCCTTGTCCCTGTGCTGCTGCCTATCTTGGCCAGGACGCTCTTGTAAAAGAGATTTTTAATCTCAATGAGACATTTTCCTGGTTAAAAAAAGTTTAATTAAAAAATATTCAATGTGTTTTGGTCATATTGCAGTTTCAGGGTGTTTCACTCTTCAATGTGTTATATTCAATGTGTTTCTCTGGCCTTGACATATGAGAGCTTGAGAGAGAGTTGCCACCTTGCATCACTGTTTTACTTTGGTGCCTGAGTGGGTGTGGGTGGAGAGGTTATTTTACCCTCAAACCAACCCTTCATTATGTCTACAGAAGAAAATGTGGAATCCTCACCTGTACTCTTGCACCAATGAGGTGTGTATGTATGTGTGCGTGTGTGTGTGCATGCGTGTGTGTGTCTGATGAGACGTGAAGCCAGCAGACAGATGGTTGTATGTTTGTTTACTGCTCACCAGACTCTCCCTTAGGCTAGGTGGGGGAGAGTCTGAGTGGGTTGTTGCATACTGTTGATGTGCATATCTGTCATGTGTACCTCTACTAGTGGTGTTTGTGTGTGCGTGTGCATGCATTGTATTTGTTTGCAAGTCTCTATGGTGTGCACTTTGTCTCCTTCGAGCAGACTACTCTAGTCTCTTGGTCCATTAGCTAGGGAGCGGTCCTTTTGAGCTAGCAGACATACACAACACTGCAGCCCGAACATGTCACTGGGTGAATGGGATTTTGTTCACAACGTTCATGAATTCCTAGATATTCTGCGAGTAATCAAACAACTTGCTACCTGCTGTGCTAATGAGCCTGTTCATTGTATCTGCCAATACATCGTTTGCCTTTGGGTAGAAACAAATCACGGAAATGTAACAGAAATTGGCGGCGATATGCCATTGGTTTGCAGATAGAAGGGGTCTCTCTCTCCTTAATGATCTGCAGGAATCTGAGTAAACATGAGACTGCTGAAACAAACAAACAAACAAACTAGAAAGTGTGCTCGTTGGAGCACATATGAGCACATATCCACGGCATGCTATAGTTGGTAATAAATATGCCCCCCCCAATGAATGAATGATGTATGACATGTACACATACGTTTATGTTGTCCCTTGTGGCCTTTTCTTGACGTTTGTGGTTTTCATTGAGTTTGATGTCCCTTTAAAGCCTGGGGAGATGAAGCATTGAACAATGTGATCCTAGTTTGTTTGTTGTGTACCTTGTGTAAAACAGGGTCCTATAATAAAATGTGAAATCCTGCTTATTTGTCTGAAAAATCAAATATAATTTCCCTGTTTTCGCCATGGGCGGCGCCATTTTAGATGGTGACGTCACGGTGTTGGTTTGGTGTATACACTGCTGGTTAGCTGCCTATAGTAAACATGGATTGTCGGGTCAGTCAGTAAATAAAATGTTGCCTACCAAACAACGGGACCGTGGTGGTTCTTTTTGTATTGCTCCTGGCTGTTCAAACTAATTTTACCGTGTGAAAGAGAGAGGAAAGTTGGTTAATTTCCACAAACTACCAGTGAAAAAAACAGTGTTGTTGGCACGTTGGCTGGCTGCACTGAGGCGGCGCGATCAGCCTGTTGGACAGGGAATGAAGATTTGCAGCAAACACTTCATTGCCTCGGATTATGTTGTTGTTGTTGTTGTTGTTGTTGTTGTCCAGAAGACCACTAATCAGCTGAAGCCCGATGCGGTTCCCTCGGTCTTCGACAGACAGACCGGCGCAGGCAGTTCAGCGTCGCGGAGCTATAGGCACACCCAATACTTATATTGAGTCAGAACAGTGAGGCTTTGTTTAATTTACATTCAAAAGTATCAAAAAGGGCATACTTTGTAGAAAATTAAATAAATAGTATTTTATACAAGAATTAATTATTCACCACTCTTTTTATACACACACAGCTGGTCTATAACATATCCTGTTGTCTTAGATTGCGACTGTGCTTGTGGATGTTCTACACCTTGGACATGGTGTACAGAGCAGCTATACATCCAGTATAAAACAATAGAGCAGAGCAGAGCAGTGTTTCTGCTACCATCTGTCCCATTGATGTGCCAGAGGAAGAATGAAACCCCAGACCCCAGACCAGCCATGGTGTCTTTATTCCATCCCCACTCCTTTGTTTCATGTCTTTTGAGCTGAAAATTTGTCTGTCACAGATCACCAACCTTAACCAGAGAAAGAGCGAAAATAACCAAACTGATCATCAATGTTTTCTTTCATACACAATTCAGCTCTGTAGTGGAATGAATGAATGAATGAATTTATTCACACACACACACACACACACACACACACACACACACACACACACACACACACACACACACACACACACACACACACACACACACACACACACACACACACACACACACACACACACACACACACACACACACACACACACACACACGATATATTACATATCTTTTTTTTTTTATCCACTTTTTTTCCTTCTTTTTCTGTTTTTCCCCCATCCCAATTTAGTCATGCCAATTGCCCCCTCCCCTGTCTTGATCGTTCGTGGTCGGTCATAGGGAGGGTTGAAGAATCCATTGCATGTCCCCTCCGATACATGCAGGGTGAGCCAGCCACATCTTTTCACCTGCCAGCGCGGACTCTCATTGGTGAGGTGTAACGTGTGGGAGGCTGTGCAGACCCCCTGACTGACCTGTAGGAGTCGTTGTTTACAACGACCAGATTACCACCCATCGACTCCCCTCCCGCTGACTCTGCCAATTGAGTCAGTATGACGGCCGGCCCAAGCCGGAGGCAACGCTGACAGCCGTATTCGATACCGGTGTCTCACGTGTTGGTGACGATCGCTTAGACCGCTGCGCCACCCAGCCGCACATATACATATCTTCATGTGAAAACATCATCGTCGAGATTGTGTGCATGTGCCAGGTCTCCCAAGAAGCTATTTAAAGCTTTTGGAGGGAGCCTGATCACAAATATAAACAAAATATAAACAAACAAAAACATACAACGTGGGTAGGCTTACACACCTACCTACTAACAAACATACAACATAGATAAATCAATACAGACAATTAATATACCTAACTATGGATTCTATTTAGAGATATGATTTGAGCAGTTCCTCTTTCAGTGATTTTTTGAAGGTTGTGATGGATTTTGACAGTTTCAGACTCAAGCTCGTTCCAGATCTACGGGCCCCTGCATGCTATGCTTAGGCTGGCACATTTGCTGGCTGGCTGATCATTTCCTTCAGCTTAATGCAAGTAAGACAGAAGCCCTCATTATTGCTCCCGACCACATCATCCCCATTATAAAAAATTCTATTGGACCTTTAGGTCAGTGTGTCAAAGCCATGTCAACCAGCTCACACTGTCATGTTTTTATCAGCTCAGAAACATTGCCAAATTAAGATTAGTTGTTTCTAGAGCTGAAATGGAAATGATCATCCATGCTTTTATTTCATCACGCCTGGACTATTGCAATACAATTTTTACATGTCTGGATAAATCTGTGCTAAACCGCTTGCAAATCATTCAAAATGCAGCGGCAAGGCTGGGACAAGTAGGCGTGCCCACATCACCCCCATTTTATCCACTCTACATTGGCTCCCCATTAATTATCGTGTCCATTTTAAAATTCTTGTTTTAACTTTTAAAGCCCTCCAAGGTAGATCCCCTGTGTAAATTTTTTATTTACTGCGGCCCTACTCCCCCAGTCGTGCACCTAGGTCCTCCCACCAAAATCTCCTGGTTGTCCCACAGACCCGGTTAATAACAAAAGGTGACCGGTCCTTCCAATTTATGGCCCCTACCCTTTGGAACACCCTCCCCCTTTCTATGTCTTCACTTGACTCCCTATCCACTTTTAAGGAACAGTTGAAAACGTTTTTATTCAGACAGGCTTTTAATTAATTCCTGGTTGTATACTTTGTTTATTTATTTATAATTGTTGTTTTGTTTTTAGGACTGACATTTATGTTGCACTCATATTTAGTTATTTAATTTTCTTATGTTATGCCTATGCTTGTCAAAATTGTTTTATGTGTAGTGCGTTCACCTCCAGGCACGTTGGAACTTTAAATCGGTAGGGGGTGCAGCCTTTGAGATTTATTTTTTGCGCAGTGGAGAAAAACAGAGTCGGGACACATTTTCTTTAGTCTAGCCTGTACCCCCCAGACATGTTGCTGGCCCGTCAAAACAGTATCCTATCAGCCTCTCCATGGGCAGGTCGAGGCGTAAAATAACGTCTTTTATACACAAAAACAGCGTCTCGGCTGTTGTGTTTGGGCCGGGCATTGTAAAAACCCCAAAAGAAGTTCTGAGCTTCCAAGTTGTCATCGGCAAACTGTATATTACACGAGAATTGTTCTTTTCCAGTGACATCAGTGGTTCCGTCAGCACTCAAGCCAAAGAATGGCCTTTTGGATGCTCTGCCTCTAATTTGTCGCTGAATATCATGGGCAAACAGCTGTAAGATTTCGTTTTGGATGTTGTTGGACATCCAGTTGTCTCTCTTTTGGAGCCAATTCTTCAACTCGGGATCAGACTCGGTGTGCACTCTTTCCATCATCAGCTGCCATAACACCCCATCCCTATTTGCATCACCCCTCAGTGGAAGCCCCTGGCGCCCGAGGGGGGGTATAGGGGAACAGACTCAGTTAACTCTTCAATACCTGATGCTGAGGCTGAACCTGTCGTCTCTGTCTCTCTCTGACGTTTATCAGATTTAGTGGGACTGTCACTGGGACCGGCGGGACGTTTCGAAAATAAGTCTGATATTTTTCTTTTCTGCGAGTGAGACATTCTGTGCTAGCAAAGTCTGACTACTAGCTAAAATCGACTGACTGCGCAAGCACTGTATCACAGTGGTTCGTGGCGCGTGGGAAGGGCGGGAGACGGGAGGTGAATACAATTAGTTGTTTCACCTGTCATTCAATCAGTCTGTGACAGTGTTATGGTTTGTAACCGACCCCAATCGCACAACACAAGACAGGTATGAGAGTAAGCCAAAACAGGGCAAATATTTATTATAGAACAAAAAGGCGGCACAGTCCCTTTAAGGGAAAACACAAAAACACTAGAGTCAAGGAAATATGGAAAATGCTGCACTGTGCCTTTAAGAGGCGAAACAGGCTAAGGGACTAAGGCTAAGGGCCAGGGCTAAGGACCAGGGCTAAGTGTCAGGGCCAGGACCAGGGGCACTGGAGAGGGGGACAGGGACAGAGGCCCGGAGAGGCGGGCTGGAGACAGGGACAGAGAACAGGGTTACGGCCTTGGACAGGGCGAGGGCCAGAGCAGCTTACAGGGATGAGGACAGGGTTCCGACGGCGGAGGCCTGGCACGGGGACAGGGGCCCGACGGCGGAGGCCTGGCACGGGAACAGGGGCCCGACGGCGGAGGCCTGGCACGGGGCACGGAGATCCTCCTCCTCCTCCTCGGGATGCTGCAGACGGGCAGCGCAGAACAAAGGGGGTCCCAGGGGACCGGGAATGGGAACAGGCCATCCTCCCGTGGAATACTAGGGAGCGACGACGAGCCTGGGTCCAAGGGGAACGGGATGGGCACACGCCGTCCTCCCGTGGAATACTAGGGAGCGACGACGAGCCTCACCCCAGGAACAAGGATCACGAAGAGACGCCTTCCTCCCGTGGAATCGGGAGCGATGACGAGCCGGCTTGACGTCTGGAGTGGGAACACTGGAAAACCTCCCGTAGAGAATTAGAGAGCGAAGACGGTGTCCCACTCCAGGCAAACGGCGACAGGTGGTGATGGCTGGCACGTCGTCTCACGCCGGAGACGCGGCAGGTGATGGTAACGTACAGGATGGTAACGTACAGAACTCCATGAACACAGAGTGTACACAGATACAGATACAGAACAAACACAGAGTCCAGAACACAGAATCCAGAACACAGAACGACCCGACAAGGACTGGAGGGGAGTCTGCAACCTATGTACTCTCCCGAGGTGATTGCAAACTCCCAACAGGTGCGTGAAGGTAGAGGATCAAGGATGTCCAAGGGTGGGGGCTGGTGAAGAGTAGAGGAGAGTAAATCATCGCAAGGGTGGGGGCTGATGAGGAGAGTAGACAGGGAAAACACAGGAAAAAGGTCCAGGGACAGGCGAATCCTCACAGACAGTCTGTCATCACTCGAAAATCTACTCTGCTGCAATCTTGTTGGTTTTACACGTATGATTGTGTACGTACAGTAGTGTAATGAATGAATGAAAACTTTATTTAACAGATTGGAGAATGGCTACAATACAGTACGGCTCAATACACACAATATTAAAATGGTGAAGTGCTTTGAGCAGGATAAACGTATAATATACAGTGTTAGTTATACAGTTACAGTATATAATATACAAATATATAAATAGACTACTGCCAAAAAAAAAAAAAAAAAAAAAAAATGATATTAAAAATATATATATATATTCTTTGCAATAACTGCCGCACCCCCCTTCCAATGTGCCTGTTCACCTCTATGTTGCTATGTTTTACTTGTGTGAAGCACTTTGTGATTTTATCTGTGAAAGGTGCTATACAAATAAAGTTGACTAGGCTGGCACATTTGAGTTTTCTCCTCTTGCCAAAGATAAGATGCCTATTTCTTGTGTCGTGGATGTGCAGTGGACGGCAGACTGGGACAAACTCAGACAGTCTGTGATTCATGTTGTTTACAACTTGATACATAATTGATGCATTTTGGTGTACATTAAACTCAACAAGCCTCAGGAGACCAAAGCGATGGAACAAAGGACGTGAGGGCGTATTAAACCCGGACCATGACACTACTCGTAGTATTTTTTGTAAACTTTCAAGTTTTTGAGATGGCTGGGGTAAGTGTTGCACCATATGACATTACAATAATTAATGAGGGGTTCATACAAAGTTTTATAGAGAGTGAGAAGGGCAGGTAAGGGAAGAAAATAACGTATTTTACAGAATAAACCAACATATTTGAACAGTTTTGTTAGTAGATATTTAATGTGGCATTTGAAATTTAGTGACTCATCAATGACGACCCCCAGGAATTTTGTGGACACCACTCTTGACAGCTCCTTTCCAATTTGTATGCAAATATGATCAGTGCACATCCAATTTGAGTGAAAAACAATAAAGTTTGTTTAGCTGAGATTTAATGATAATTTATTGCCACTTTTTGTAATTCAGCTTTGAGTAAATCTTGTAGCTCGAGTGGATTTTTATGGGACAAAAACAAATTTGTGTCATCAGCAAATATTATACAAATATTACAGAATTTCAGAAGAGTTGACAAAATCATTTATATACAGGATGAATAGTAAAGGCCATAGAATTGACCCCTGGGGGACCCCATATTTGATGTCCATTTTTATTGATTTGTTTATCGACATACTGTTGCCTACCATGTAAATAGCTACTGAACCAATTGAGAGCCAGACCTCTTATGCCATAATGGTGCAGTTTCCCGAGTAGAATATTGAAGTCTATGGTGTCAAAGGCCTTTGATAACATTTACATTTACATTTAGTCATTTAGCTGACGCTTTTATCCAAAGACTTACAAGTTCTGTACGACAAGTCATCAGGAAGGGCACAACTCTATCAGCTGAGTAACAATGTTCATCAAAGTGTTGAGTGCTACAGTGTAGGTTAGTTTATTAGGACAAGTGCATGACATTAAGGTTAGTTAGGGTTAGATATATATATTTTTTTTATTTTTATTTCAGATAATGGTTGAAGAAGTGTGTCTTTAGTCAACAGCGAAAGATTGGACGGGTTTCGGCTGTTCTAACTGGGGTGGGTAGTTCATTCCACCATTGTGGGGCAAGGACTGAGAATAGGCGGCTTCTCCTTGATGACCCTCCCGGAGCTCGGATAGGAGTAGGTCTGAGGCGGCCAGAAGATGCAGAGCGTAGGGGTCTTGAGGGTGTGTAGTTGGAGACCATTGACCGGAGGTAGGCGGGAGCGGTTCCCTTTGCCGCACGGTATGCTAGGTCGAGGGCCTTGAAGCGGATTCGTGCAGCAATGGGGAGTCAGTGCAGGTCCCTAAGAAGTGGGGTGACATGGGCCGACTTGGGTAGGTTTGAGATCAGGCGGGCCGCTGCGTTCTGAATGAGTTGAAGAGGCTTGGCGGCAGTGGCCGGGAGGCCAGCGAGCAGTGCGTTGCAGTAGTCGAGGCGGGAGATGACTGTTGATTGGACAAGGAGTTGGGTGGCTTCTTTTGTCAGGAAGGGGCGGATCCTTCTGACGTTGCTCAGGAGGAATCTGCAGGTTCTGGTTGTCGCTGCGATGTGAGCAGAGACGTTCAACTGGTCGTCGAGGCCAACACCAAGGTTCTTGGCGGTCGGGGACGCGGTCACAGCTGCATTCTCGACTGTGATGGAAAGGTCGGTCAGGGGGGAGGATTTGGCCGGCAGGTGGAGCAATTCTGTTTTGCTTAGGTTCAGTTTGAGGTGGTTGGTCGTCATCCAGGCGGAGATGTCAGACAGACAGGCCGAGATCCGCTCAGAGACGTGGATATCTGAGGGAGGGAAGGAGAGGAAGAGTTGAGTATCGTCGGCATAACAATGATACGAGAAGCCATGAGACGTGATAATGTTACCCAGTGATTTAGTGTAGAGGGAGAAGAGAAGGGGTCCTAGGACCGAGCCCTGGGGGCCACCCGTCCGCAGGGGGCGGGTGGCCGACAGGGTCCCTCTCCATGACACTTGGTAGGAGCGGTCATTGAGGTATGATGTCAGCCATGTCAGCGCAGAGCCAGCCACTCCCATTCCTGCGAGGGCCACGAGGAGGATCTGATGGTTGACTGTGTCGAAGGCTGCAGATAGATCTAGGAGAATCAGGACAGAGGAGAGGCCTTTCGCTTTTGCTAAGTGAAGTGCCTCTGTGACCGCAATGAGGGCCGTTTCTGTGGAGTGGCCAGTCCGGAAGCCAGACTGATTAGGGAGGTCATTCTGTAAGAGATAAGCAGTAAGTTGGTTGGATACAGCATGTTCAAGTGTTTTAGAAAGGAAGTAGAGAAGAGAGACAGGACGATAGTTGCCTATGACGGTGGGGTTCAGGGTTGGTTTTTTTATAAGCGGCGTGACTCTGGCTTGTTTTAGGGAGGTGGGGACCACCCCCAAGTTGAGTGAGGAGTTGATGGTTGCAGTTAGGAATGGGAGGTTGTCTGGTGCTATGGTCTGGAGGAGTGGGGAGGGTAGCCGGTCCAGCTGGCATGTAGTCGAACGGTTCGACGTTACCAGTGTCAGGGTCTCGGCTTCTGTAATGGGAGAGAAAGATGACAGAGTGAAGGATGAGGTTCTCGATTCAGCATTTGGAATGGGTGGGGGTTGGGAGAAGGAGCTGCGGATGTTCTCCACTTTTTCCTCAAAGAAGATTGCGAAGTCTTCAGCAGAGAAAGATGAGGGAGGATGGGGTGGGGGGGGGAGTGAGGAGGGAAGACATGGTAGCATGCAGTTTGCGAAGATTCTTGGCAGAGGCCTCGATCCTATGGTGAAAGAAGGAAGCTTTGGCATTAGTAATGGTTTTGGAGAATGTTAACGAGAGGTTGTGATATGTGTCGACATCAGCAGTGAGGCGTGACTTTCTATACTTCCTCTCAGGACCTGTCTTTGTTCTCTCACTGGATCTGTCAGCCATGGACTGGGTGGGGAACGGCGGGCAAGTTTCTCAACAAGGGGACAGAGCTTGTCGAAGGAGGTTGCAAGGGCTGAGAGGAGGGTGGAGGTTGCCATCTCTGTGGGGAGAGCAGAGAAGGTGTCACTCAAAGGTAGAGCAGATAGTATGTCAGAGGAGAGGGTGGAGGGGGATAGGGATGATAAGTCCAAGAAAACGCCCACCCCACATTCACCCTGATCAATGGCATCATTTATTTTTTCAATGAGGTCTAATATTGCCATATATGTTGTTCTCTTTTTCCTGAAGCCGTATTGAGAACTGGTGAGTATATTGAGGTTGTTAGTGTATTCGCTTAATCTGTTATACACAACTCTCTCATACACTTTGGATAGAGCCGGTAAAACGAATAATGGTCGGTAATTATTGATACTATTTTTGTCACCTGATTTATATATGGGTATTATTCTCCCAATTTTGGTATTTATTGGCACCACACCATGAAGTAGGGACAAATTAATACAGTGAGCGAGTGGTCTGACTATAATATTAGCTATGGCTATTAGGATTCTGCTGCAGATTCCATCAGCACCGGCTGTGCGAGTGTCCTTCAGCTTCAT
Source organism: Notolepis coatsorum (assembly GCF_963971535.1). Lineage (NCBI taxonomy): Eukaryota > Metazoa > Chordata > Actinopteri > Aulopiformes > Paralepididae > Notolepis > Notolepis coatsorum. The sequence continues at coordinate 47,889,130 of NC_140180.1, read as the reverse complement.
GATAATGTTGAATAGTTCATCATGGTCAGTTGGTTTCATGAAAATAGAGTTTGGATAGTTACCTGATAAATACTGTTTAAAAGACACCCCCCGGGGATGGCTGATTTTATTCTCCAGGTCTTCACCAATGGATGCAAAGTAGGTATTCAATTTATCAGAGAGATCCTGCTGAGACATATTTGCAGGGTCAGGGAGCACTGATGGGTTTTTGTCCCTGTTTAGTACTTTATTTAGAACTGACCATGTCCTTTTTTAATCACCCTGAGATGCTCTTATCTGATCAGTATAATGATCACATTTAAAACTTAATATGACTTGTAAATATGTTTAATTATTGCTAGATGGTATGGTTGTATGGTATGGTCATCCCATTTCTGCTTTGCACTATATAGTACTGTACATTAGTACACTGCATAGTATTGTATATTATATGGTAACTCAGAACATTGTACATATGTCTATACCGAACACTGTGACCTCATTTTCTTCTTCTAAATTACATGCTATACTATGTTATTTGATACTATCTTGTCTAGCACAGTCTCTGGAGCGTAACAGTAAGAAGCATTTTGTATGAAAGTATTCTGTACTTCTGTATGACAACTATTAAAGAAACTTGAGAAACTTGAAACTTGTAATTATCCCGGTTTTCCAGAGAACTACATCGCATCACGAAACGCAGGCGCACACACACACACACACACACACACACACACACACACACACACACACACACACACACACACACACTGAGAGACAGAGTGGTGTGTGTGCTTTGAATAGGTGTTAGACCCCCGCAGAGACTTGTCAGACTGTCGCTACCCCCCTCCAAATTCTAAACAACACATTGGCTTTTCATAATATGTATGAATTATCTCTCACAATAATATCCACGGGACTCAACTTTTTGCCGAGTCGTTGTGCGAGTTGGACGTTTTATTTACTTGATCACTGTGATTGTGAAACGTGATTCCGGAGTGATACCAATGCATTCCATTTCATTCAGAGTGAGAAGGGGGAGGGATAGTGTGCGTGCAGCGAGCTGTGCTCCGTGTTTCTCACATTGTCGCTCTCTGCCCAATATCATAATATGAGGCAACATGGTTTGCCACCTCCCATTGGCTGGTGCAGATTTCTGACAACGTGATTGGTTCAGATGCATACTGAATGGCAGAGTGCGTGTGTGTACGAGCAGCTCATGTGAGCCGCGGTTTTTCCCTCCTGTCTTTTGGAAGCTAGCGATAACAACAATAACACTTCCGGTCTGGGGGGTTTCAAAATAAAAGAGCGAAGTCTAAAACAGGAAGGACGTTTATTTTGTACATTTGTGGCAGCGTTACAGCATTTTCAGTCTTTCTGTGCTCGCATTTTCAGTGGTATCGTTTGGACGCACATATTTCTGAACTGAGAACTGAACTAGTTCATGTAGAAAGTGAACTTTCCCAACACTGCCCATGTGATATATCATTTATTTATTTCAATTGTAGTTTTACAGTGATCTCCAACCCCAACTGGAATGTCTTGCTAGTATCAAGGCTAACAACCATCTAAAAATGAGTTAGTTAGCCAACAACAATCTAAACTATAGCTTTCCCTATATATCATATGTATGCTATCCTATGTATTATTATTGTAATTCACAATATATTTCTAAATACATTTCTAATGACTCTGCACCCCAGTGATATATAGGGTTGTTCATTGTACAATACAGGGTTGATGTTCCTTGTTTATTATTCTCTATTGTGTGATATTCTATTCCAGTTGTGTTTATATATATATATATATATATATATATATATATATATATATATATATATATATATATATATATATATATATATATAGTGATATAAACGAGATATAAACATGCTGGCTGTGTGTGTGTCACACAAAACTCTCTCTAGGCCTCTTGGGTCCAGTCATTGGAATAACAAAGGAACAACAGACTGTAAGCTGGGCCTTTGTTGAGGTGTGAATTGGTCTGGAGTGACATTGATCACATTGAATTCTGGGAGTGTATCAAATGGGAGTTTCATCAAATAGCTGAATTGACTTTCATTCTTTCAAAGCCCTGAACTGAGTTTAGGTTATAATGTTACCAGAATGTTTCATAGGACATTGATTGAAAACTATCGGCTAGAATTTTACAATTGATGGCTTATTTTGGAGGTATGAACATGTAGTTTCATATTATGTAAAAAATGAAAAATGAAAATCCCTAGGGAGGAGGGGCCCAACAGCCCGGACTCCAGAGGGAAAGTGAGCTTATTTCTATATAGATTGTATTTATTTCTATTATTTATACTAGGATTCTTAAGATAATGTTTGTAGAGTTTATCTTTGTGTTTAATGGATGTTAAAATGCCCTTTGTAAGCCAGGGGTTCTGGTAATTTTTACTGCTCATGACAGTCTTCTCAGGAATGGTTTTATGGGTGGAGTCAGTTTTACAGACCACCCGATCATATGCAGTATCGGGATCACAGGCATCATATAAATTTTTCCACCCTTAGGTTTTCAGGCTTTCAGGCTGCAGAGTTCTGTCATTTAATACTTTAATTGTCATTTTACAGGGAGGGGGTGCAAGTTCACTGGCAAGATTTAGGGACAACATAACAGGGAAGTGATCAGTTATATTTCGCAATAGCTCTGCGCTCTGCTCTATATTCGGAAATCCCCTGTTGCCCTGCTTTCGTGTTTACGTGAGGCTGGTTGGGGGGGGGATGAACCCTCCCCTTGGGATGTTTATATCCAGGATAATACTGGCGACGGAGGGGGACGACGCAGCTCAAAACGAGCGCGCCTTTCCTCATTTGGGAATCCTTCGTGCACATTAGCGTCACGCTGGTATGTAGGATTCCACCCCGTTGGCTCCCCCGACGTTAGGGCAAATATTTGCGTATCCTGCTCGTCATGGGGAGGGGGGAGGGCTGGGGTTCCCGGCCATTGTAAAACGTCACAGGCACCCAGGTCGTTGTTTGGTTGGAACAAACATGTACCCAAATATGTTTGAACATGCATCTGAAACGGGATATAACAAGGGTTATTCTCTAACCCGAGTTATAATAGTTCATGTCAAGTAGACAATTGTCTATCTTGTGGGATGAAGCCATAGGGTGTATGTTTTTTCCCTTTGTAGGCATCGCAGGACTGGCGCTGCTGGTATGTGGGGAGTTTTTTCACCCAAGACAGAGTGAAGAGCACACATTATGCATGTCCAGCCGTAGAGCAGGCCATCCCCAGCGGGCTAATCGCTTGGCTGAAACGGGACAATGCTCAGCGGGGTGCCGCCTCATTTACCAGGAGTAATGACTGCTGTTCCCCCCGTTTCAAACCGCACCTTTCTGTCCCCCCCTTGGGTGCAATTGCCCCGACCCCAGCCTCGTTGGCTGAGTCAGGGTACGAAACCCCAACCCCATGAGATACCTTGCTGGCGCAGTCGGGAGGAACCCCGCCCCACAGGACCCCTCGTCGGTGAAGCCATGGTTCGCAATGCACAGCGGGAGGGACCGGGTTACCTATCTACAATTCTTAGCAGGTCAGCGCCAGTTGGCTGCGAGGCCGCTTTGTGATTCTTACCGCTTGTGGCTACAGCAGTACCACATGTCGTGTGGATGGAGGGAACGTTGAGAGCGGGGCTCGTGTGGCAATTTGCACGACCTCGCCCTCTGTTTTTTGGGTTCTGAAACAGACTCTATTATCAGAGTCCGCGACAGCCCTGGCCGACGAGATTCAATCTCTGTTGGCAAGGCAGGCCATCGCGACGAGGGGGGGACGCGATAAGTGGTTCTTACTCCCAATATTTCAGCAATGTTGCCCGAATATATTTGGACGTAGACCTAAAAACGGGGTATAACGAGGGTTATTCTGTTCATATGAGTCCTCAGGCTCTGTGTGTAAACTCTGTGTGGCCATTGAAAACATCGCAAGCTTTCGCGTTTTCTTATTGGCCCGAGAGATATATCCGTGAGTTGAGGTCTGCATGGCAGGTCCCGACTCACAATGTCAATTGGGAGGTCTCTCCGGGATAAACCTGTCGTCTTCCCCTCTCGTGTGAGCAGAATTTGTGACGGATGGTTTTTTCCCCAGGCTCTGTATGTAAACCCTGTGTCAGGTCCCTTCGGGGACCGGCCCCCTCCTGTTTCTACCCAGACAGGGGGGAGAATAATAATAATAATACAATAATACATCTATTTTATATAGCGCTCTTCCAGATGCTCAAAGACGCTTTACATGGGTAGAAGAAACAAAACTATGGCAAAACAAAAACAGAACAAAAATAATACATGACAAAATAAAATAAAATCGACAGAATTAGAGGTCAAAAGCAAGATTGAAAAGGTGGGTTTTGAGGGCTGATTTAAAATATGTCAGGATGTTTGCATCACGGATATGGCTGGGGAGGGCATTCCAGAGGGAGGGGGCAGCAGCAGCAAAGGCCTGTCGCCCCAGGTCCGGAGCCTGGTCGTGGGAGGTGTTAGGAGGTTGGCATCAGCAGACCTAAGGCGACGGGTGGGCATGTGACGGTGGAGGACGTCGGACAGGTAGGGAGGGGCAAGGTTGTTGAGGGCTTTAAATGTGATGAGAAGTATTTTAAATTGTATCCTGTACTTGATCGGAAGCCAATGGAGGTCTGTTGTGGGGGCTCTTTCTTGTCAGAATTCGCCCGCCACCGTTCTCAGGTTTTACGTGCCCGCACGCTGTTCGATATCAGCGCTTGGTCTTACGGGACCGGTATCAGTGACTGGCCCGGGCATGTTCATCTGGCACCACTGTGCCAGCACGCCCTGGTCTGTCCAACGGCATAAACAGCGTTTCATGCGGTCAGCCGGGAAGGAGTTTTTCCCGCCTTGGGCACATACAACCGCCCCGGAGGGCCCCCACCAGGATCGGGCTCCCGTGTCAGCGCCGATCTTACCACCTTATCTATGCCCCAAGACACGGGTGCCAAAATCAAGGCCGGTGGAATAATGGGATAGGGCTTCTCCTCCCGACCAGGAAGATCAAACTGGTGCGATAACGCGTCAGGTTTGATGTTCTTGGAACCGGACCTATAGGAGATGGAAAATCGAAATCGAGTGAAGAATAACGCCCACCTGGCCTGGCGAGCGTTAAGGCGTTTAGCCCCTTGGATGTAAGCCAAGTTCTTATGATCAGTCCAAACAATGAAAGGATGTGCCGCCCCCTCTAACCAATGTCTCCATTCCTCCAGTGCCAATTTGATTGCCAATAACTCCCGATTACCCACGTCGTAGTTACGCTCGGCCGTCGACAGCCGGCAAGAAAAAAAAGCTCACGGGTGCACATTCTCATCCTTTAAGCATCTCTGAGAGAGCACCCCCCCCACCGCGATGTCAGAAGCATCCACCTCTACAATGAACGGAACCTCTGCATCGTGGCGGACCAATACAGGGGCGGAGGTAAACCGACGTTTGAGATTGCAGAAGGCCGACTCTGCTCTAGGCGACCATTCAAAGCCAGGGAGAGATGACTTAGTAAGCTGTTAACTCTAACAGTGCCTGTAAACATTTGCAAAGCCCAAAAACTGTTGTAACCCCTTGAGCGACGAAGGCTGTGGCCAGTCCAAGACTGCACTCACCTTGGCTGGATCCATGCGAAGATCACCCTTCGTCAACACAAAGCCCAGGAAGGAAACGGTGTCAGTGTGAAACACACACTTCTCAGCCTTAACGAATAGTTGATGCTTGAGGAGACGGTCTAGCACCTCTCGAACGTGCAGTTGGTGTTGCACCATATCGCGAGAAAAAATTAGGATATCATCTAAGTAAACAAACACCGACACCCCAATCAAATCTCGCAGCACGTCGTTAACCAGGGCTTGGAAGACTGCCGGAGCATAAACCAAAGGGCATGACCAAATACTATATATATATAGTGACCATTAGGCGTATTAAATGCAGTCTTCCACTCGTCTCCTTCTCTAATCCTGACCAGATTGTATGCAGTACGTAAATCAAGTTTAGAAAAGACCTGCGCCCCCTGTAAGCACTCAAAGGCAGTGTCCATGAGAGGTAATGGATATCGGTTCTTGATGGAAACGTCATTCAATCCCCTATAATCAATGCACGGATGCTGACCCCCATCTTTTTCACCAACAAAAAAGAAGCCAGCGCCGGCAGGAGATGTGGAAGGACGTATGTGCCCCGCAAGCAATGCCTCCTCAATGTAGGTGTTCATGGCCACGGTCTCGGGGCGCGAGAGATAGAACATACGCCCACGGGGGCGGGGAGGTACCAGGTAGGAGATTAATGGGACAGTCGTATGATCTATGAGGCGGTAGTGCTTTAGCACGCGTTTTGCTAAAAACGTCCGCAAGGTCCCAAAAGATCTTAGGAATCCCTATCAAATCGGGATTAGAGGGTATGACAGAATCTGCGACGCTCCCCACCATCCTGGAGAGAGAAGGAGGAGACAAAAGAGAAGAGGGGGGGGGGTGGGCAAACCCTCGCCAAAGACCGACTTCACGTCGTCCTCCGTTGAGAGTTCGCCCGTGCCCCAGTTAATATTACGTTTGCAAGAAGCCAACCAGGGATGACCCAACACCACAACAGAATAGGGGGAGACAATAACAAACAATTGTACCCACTCCCACCTACCCCCCGCCACCCGGATGTGAACAGGAACGGTGCATTGAGTGACGCTCCCACTGCCCAGGGGCTGACCGTCCAGGGCGTAGATGGGGATAGGAACCCCCAACCCCTCGACCGGGATCCCCCACTCCCTCACCAACCCCAAATGTATAAAATTGCCCGCCGCCCCTGAGTCAATGAGAGCCTTGGTTCCCCTAATGCTACCCCCACAGTTAACCGCCACCTCCAAAAAGTACGTGTGTCAGTAGGTAGTGCTGAGGTGAGCCCACCTGCTAGCGCCTTCTCAGGCCCTAGCGGGGCTCCTCCCTTTCCCGACTGGCACTGAGTCGAGCCGGCCTGGTCCCGAAAGCTGCCGAACCGATGACCGGAGCGGCCGCGCCGAAAGCAGCGTTTCTCTTCAATGAAGCGCCGCCGCTCCTCGTCCGAGAGCGACAGCGCCCCAAACTGCAGGGATTCATCACCCAGTGGATCACCCGTGTAGCGCAGGAAGCTGTCAACACCGGGAGGAGAAGGGACACGCACCTGGGTAGTAGTTTCACGCTCCCTGTTATGTACTAGAGGCCTGATCACTCCTGTGTCACCGGGCATGCAGGTGAGGCCTGCCAATTAGCCAATTAGTGCTGATTGGTTACCTGCTGGGGAGCTTTAAAGGCAGACCTAGTAACACACATGCACTGTCTGTGCTTAGAGAAAGAGCTGTCAGGTTCTTCCAGTCCATGTCCGTTGGTTTACCTTAGTACTTTAGTTTACATTTACATTAATAGTTCCTTGGTTTAGTAGCATTTTGAGTTAGAGCACAGGGTTTTGGTGTTGGTTACACATAGGTTGCGTACCCATGAGCCAGGGTCGTAACAGTTGGGCGCTCGTCCGGGATCTTTTACCCCTAGAACTTTGTTTGGTGGTTTTTTTTTGTGTTACACGGGGTGTCATGGTATTATGGTTTGGGTGGTGTTCATTACATATGGTGTAACGTGGGGGCTGAGCCATTTCATCAAACAGGTGAGTATGCCGTATTTGTTTGTAATTTGATGTGACTACTTATGCTGTTAAAATATATAGTTTAGTCGGCACCACATGTAGATAGGGACATTATTTTCTGGTTGTTGGTTAGCGTCCTGTGCACCACGTACTCCTGGGGCGGTCAATGAAATTATTGGTATATGATCTTTGACTGGTAGCAGGTGTGGTTGAAGAAGGTTAGGTCTACAGGGCATTAGTTTAAGGGTAGGTAGATTAGGGCGGCCAGAAAACACAGGTAGTGTGGTAGGGCTTGATTTAGTGTTTCTTAGGGTAGACATGTGGTGGGCCGGTTTTTTCTGCAGTTTAGACGTAGAAGCATATGTAGTCATATCAGGTTAGAAGGCGCACCTGTTTGGAATTGTTTGTTGGATTTATTTTGTTTGTTTCAGTGTTTGGTGAGCATACCTGGTAGCACCTAACACCCTGCGTGTATGACACGTCTATTTAGGGTGGGTGTTTTTTTTTTTTTTTTTTTTTTTTTTTGTGCAACCTAGAAAGGTGCGCTCCGTAGAGCTCACATTTCCACCGCGTTCCCTTCTGGTTGTTATTATTGGCATTTAGCATTATTCATGGTTCTTCAGTGGTTCTTCGTGGTTCTTCAGTGGTTCGTTGGGGGGGTCTTCGTGGTTCATTAGTGGTTCGTCGTGTCTGTGAGGTTGGGTGTGTAGCTTGGGGTGTCTAGTTCAGTGACAATGGCTTCCATCAGGGACTTTGTTGATCGCCCGTCTCATGACTTATTAGACAAGTTTTCCAAAGAACAACTGCTAGAACTTGCTGTACACTACAGGGTAGAGCTTTCTGCAGGGGAGAAACGTTTGAAGCCGTCTGCCTTGAGTGCTTTAAGGGTGTTACTCATTAGAGAGCAGGTGCTTGAGGAGAGGGTGGAGGAGCCTCCTTCGTCTGGCGCGTCTCCGCTATTTACATTTACATTTACATTTAGTCATTTAGCTGACGCTTTTATCCAAAGCGACTTACAAGTTCTGTGCGACAAGACAGCAAGAAGGGTATAACTCTATCAGCTGAGTAACAATGTTCATCAAAGTGTTGCGTGTTACAGTGTAGGTTAGTTTATTAGGACAAGTGCATGACATTAAGGTTAGTCGGGGTTAGATTTTTTTTTTTTTTTTTTTATCATTTCAGATAATGGTTGAAGAAGTGAGTCTTTAGTCGACGGCGAAAGATTGGACGGGATTCGGCTGTCCTAACTGGGATGGGTAGTTCATTCCACCATTGTGGGGCAAGGACTGAGAATAGGCGGCTTCTCTTTGATGACCCTCCGGGAGCTTGGATAGGAGTAGATCTGAGGCGGCCAGAAGATGCAGAGCGTAGGGGTCTTGAGGGTGTGTAGTTAGAGACCATTGACCGGAGGTAGGCGGGAGCGGTTCCCTTTGCCGCACGGTATGCTAGGTCGAGGGCCTTGAAGCGGATACGTGCAGCAATGGGGAGCCAGTGCAGGTCCCTAAGAAGTGGGGTGACATGGGCCGACTTCGGTAGGTTTGAGATCAGGCGGGCCGCTGCATTTTGAATGAATTGAAGAGGCTTGGTGGCAGTGGCCGGGAGGCCAGCTAGCAGTGCGTTGCAGTAGTCGAGGCAGGAGATGACTGTTGATTGGACGAGGAGTTCGGTGGCTTCTTTTGTCAGGAAGGGGCGTATCCTTCTGACATTGCACAGGAGGAATCTGCAGGTTCTGGTTGTCGCTGCGATGTGAGCAGAGAAGTTCAACTTTCAGCTATTACCTGGGGTAGAGGGTGAGTGGAGGATTAGGGAGTTGGAGTTTAGGGAAAGGCAGCTAGAGCGTGAGGAGAGGAGAGAGGAGCGTGCGCTTAAGGAGAGAAGAGAGGAGCGTGAGTTTAACAGTGAGCGTGAACTTAAGGAGCGTGAGCTTAAGGAGAAACAAATGTTGCTGGAGCACGAGCGTGCACAGAAGGAGCTTGAATATAAGCATGCTGCCTTGCAGGCGGGTGCTCTGCATCCAGAGTCACGTTCCGGGTTTGATGTAGGCAGGAATATTAGGATGGTGCCACCATTTTTTGAGAAAGATGTGGAAAGATATTTTCCCCTTTTTGAACGGGTGGCAACCACATTGAAGTGGCCTGATACCGCCTGGACACTGCTGCTGCAATGTGTTTTGGTTGGTAGGGCACAAGAAGCCTACACTGCTCTGTCCCTTGAACAAAGCGCTGATTATGAGCTGGTTAAAGCTTCCATTTTGAGGGCTTATGAGTTGGTCCCTGAGGCCTATCGTCAGCGTTTTAGAGGTTATCATAGGTCGGAGGGGCAGTCTTATGTTGAGTTTGGAAGGGAGAAGGAGAACCTGTTTGACAGGTGGTGCACTTCTCAGAAGGCAGAGTCAAGAGAGCAGCTTAGGCAGTTGATTCTCCTAGAGGAATTTAAAAGATGTGTTCCTGATACCGTTTCCACACATCTAAATGAGCGTGGGGTATCGAAGATAGGCGACGCCGCTGTCTTCGCTGATGAGTTTGTGTTGACACACAAGTCCGTGTTTTTGGAGGACTACCGTGTTGAGTCCGGGGATAGGCGTCCTGTTCAGGGGGGCCGTTTCCCAAAACCTGTGTCTGCTGGTCAGTTAACTTCACCTCCTAGGCGGGGTGGTTCTGCTGGTGCATTCCCAGAAGGGATTATCTGTTTCTACTGTAAAGAACCTGGTCATATCGTTGCTGCATGCCCGGTGCTTGAGCAGAAAAATGTCAGAACCGTGGCTCTGGTAGAAACCATATGCAGGACGCCTATACCAACGTTAGATGGGGAAAGTATCAAACGTGTGGACAAAGAGCTCGAGGTATCCTCAAGGTTTATGATGAATGGATTTGTTTCCCTGACTAATGCACTAGAGTCCAAACAGGCTATAACAATTTGGAGAGATACCGGTGCTTTTCAGTCCCTCATTCTGGAGGGGGTTTTGCCGTTTTCAGAAAACTCTTCTTTGCATTCCGGTGTCGTTGTTCGGGGCTTTGGGGGTGGATTTGTGGATGCACCTTTGCATGAGGTCACGCTCAATTCTCCCTTAGTATCAGGCAATGTTGTTGTGGGGGTATGTTCTCACATTCCCATAAAGGGGGTGTCCTTCATTCTAGGGAATGATTTGGCTGGTGACAAAGTGTTGGCTACTCCGGTTGTAACTCCCATTCCTGTGGTTTCTGAGGTCTCTAATGAGCTGGCACAGAAACACCCAGGAGTGTTTCCTGTGTGTGCTGTGGCACGAGAAATGTCAAAGGACAAATGTGATGTTGTTGATACTTCGACTTGGGACATTACACTTAGTGACACATTCTTTGTTGAATTAAAATGTGTACCTGTTGAGGATTTTGGAAAGCACACTGTGGATGTACCTCTGCATAATGATTCTCTTGATTGTGGTTGTGTGTTAGGCCCGGTGGTGAAACCAGAGTTGACATGCGTGCCGGAGAAGCATGTGACAGGAGATGATATGGCAGCGCAGTGTCTCAAGGTCTTCCCAGCCTGTACGGTGGCTGAGGCCACGAACGAATTGGAGGATGAGTGTGGGAAGGATGCTATGAGAGTGCTGTTGTTTCATGTGACACCGTTCTAGTTGGAGAGGCTACTAAGCTTGACTTAGGCTGCCAGCCTTCCCACAGTAGCTCTATTGTCCCTAATGTTTCACTTGTGGGCAGGGATGGTCCCAGTATGTCAGTTGATGATTCTGACATTGATCCACATGTCCACACTGATTCTCTGCCATGCACTAGGTGTGATGGTCAACCTAGTTACCTGTGTCCTGTGGAGCAGGAGCCGCCTTTGCGACCTGGTCTGTTGAGTGGCAGCCATTTTGATTTTGATCAGGACAATGTTACTTTGGGTGACGCCATTTTAGATGGTGTTCCAGACGTTATTGTGACTGTCGTACTGCCATGTTCCCGGTACACTGGGGCTGTACCTGAGGCGGTACAGCCTACTCTGGATGTTCACGGTGTGCAGTATCCTGAACTGCCAGTGCCAGGTGGGATGGATATGGGTGCAGTGGTGGTATCAGTGATCTATGGTTTTGTTGTGCTGTGTTCTGTTCTGTTAAGCGCAGTTCTCAGGTTGATTTTGGTTTGCAGTATAATTTTGACAGATCGGTATCGGTGGTCGTGTTCGACAGGGGCCGACCCGGTTCTTGCCTTGAACCATTTTGATGTTTACGTTGGATCCTCCAGTTTACCCCTTGTTGTGTATACAGACCATAACCCTTTGGTTTTTCTTCGCAGCATGGTGAACTCGAACCATCGTTTGATGCGATGAAGTTTGTTCCTCCAGGCGTATAACTTGGATATTCGCCACATCGTGGGAGGGACAACGTGCTAGCAGACGCCCTCTCACGATCATAGTACCGGTGTTTGTGGTACCCGTTATCGCTGCTGTGGTAGTGGCCCTGACAACTAAGGGGTCACAGTTGTTTTTTGTTTTGTTTATGGGTTGTTGTGTAGTGGTTGCCTTTTGGGCAACCAGTTTGGTGGGGGAGGTGTTATGTACTAGAGGCCTGATCACTCCTGTGTCACCGGGCATGCAGGTGAGGCCTGCCAATTAGCCAATTAGTGCTGATTGGTTACCTGCTGGGGAGCTTTAAAGGCAGACCTAGTAACACACATGCACTGTCTGTGCTTAGAGAAAGAGCTGTCAGGTTCTTCCAGTCCATGTCCGTTGGTTTACCTTAGTACTTTAGTTTACATTTACATTAATAGTTCCTTGGTTTAGTAGCATTTTGAGTTAGAGCACAGGGTTTTGGTGTTGGTTACACATAGGTTGCGTACCCATGAGCCAGGGTCGTAACACTCCCGTTCTCTCTCCCAATGTCGGTTGTCCATACGAATGGCCATGTTGATGAGCACTTCCAGCTGCTCCGGGATCCCACGTACGGAGAGCTCGTCCCTCATCCGTACGGAGAGCCCCTGGACAAACAAGACAACACAGGGAATCTCCGGCCAAGCTGCCTCCCGGGCCACGATCCGGAAATCAATGGCTAATCTGAGACAGTGCGGAGGCCCTGCCGGCAGGCGAGAAGCCGCCCACCGGCCTCGAAGATCGAGAGTACTCGGGAAGTGTCGAAGACTCTTCTTAACTCCCCGTTAAAGGCGTCCACACTTTTGCAGATTACTGACCCACTTTCCCATTCGGCCGTAGCCCAGGAGAGTGCTCGACCGGTGAGAAGGGTAATGATATATGCGACCTGGGATCTGGAAGAGGGGAATGAACGTGGCTGCAATTGGAACACGAGTGAACACTGGGTGATGAATTCTCTACATCCTTCCGGTGATCCCGCGTAGCGGCCCGGTGGAGATAGCCGTGGCTCCTGGGCCCGCTCCTGGTGACCAAAAGCTCCCGACCATCTTCGCCGCCGATCGCCGCTTCTCCCCACACCGCCTCTGCCACCGTTGTCCTCACTCCTGCCACCTCGACTTGCGCCCTCTGGGCCGTGAGCAACGCCGAATGCGCTGTCTCCTGCGACGTAATGGCGAGCCCGCCCAGCCGAACCAGCTCGGCGTTGACGAGTTGTTGATGTCCGTCCATTCGCTCCAGCGCACTCTTTTGTGCCTGGAGCATCTCCAAGATTGCATCCATGGAACTCTGATGATGGTCAGGTCTTCTGTCAGGATGGAGGTAGGTGAGTTCCAGTTGTGGTATGCAATCAAGGAGACGGCGAAGGTGTACTCTTAAGTAGGTTCAGTTTAATAGTAAAGAACACAAAGAGTAATACTAGGATACATTCGCCGAGTGGCAAGATAGATAGAGGGAATAATATGAAGCTTAATGGGGTCCAGAAACCGGAACCGCCCACGTTATCTCCGAACGTTATTATGAAGACCTGACGAAGAGCAAAAAAAGAGAGAAGGGTTAAATAGAGACCACATTCCGACATACCACACACACCCCCGTGACAGCCAATCAGGAGACCCATACACTAAGTGACAGGAGAGACAAGTGACAGGAGCCAAGTGACGGGTGTCAGAATGGTGGGTGGTTCTCAGACAGCAGTCAGCGAACCAGAACATAACACCCTCTATGGTTGTAGCACACTCAACCATTCGCTCAACAACAGAGCGAGTGGAAACGGGTTGACGTGGCGCGGGTGCCGACAGAGAGAGCAGAGAACAAGCAAGCGAGGGAGAGAGAGAGAGAGAGAGGGAGAGCGGGATACGGAGCATTTTACACACACTCCCGACTGGTGTGTGTGGGGAAACAGACTGTGACGAGCGAGCAAGAGAGAGGGAGAGAGATAGAGGGAGAGGGAGAGAGAGGGACACAGAGCATCTTACACACACTTAAGACCGTGCGCGTGTGGGGAAACACACACACGCAGTCGGGAGACAGACTGTGACGAGCGAGCGAGAGAGAGGGAGAGAGAGATAGAGGGAGAGGGAGAGAGAGGGACACAGAGCATCTTACACACACTTAAGACCGTGCGCGTGTGGGGAAACACACACACGCAGTCGGGAGACAGACTGTGACGAGCGAGCGAGAGAGAGGGAGAGAGAGATTATTATATTGATGACCACAAACAACTCCATGCCAAACCCAGAAACTAACCGGAATAAAGTCTGAAACTGATCCATATACAACTAACTAAATGGGTGGTTCTATATATGGATGGACCAGCTAACCTAACTGTTGGCCAAAAACATCTGCTTCCATTAATTTGTGCTAAGCTAGGCTAGCTTGCAGCCGGATATGTGTCTACTGAATACCCAGCCAGGAAGTTGGTATCCATCTTCTTAACGCGTTTCCCATAACGTTGGTGTTATGTGCTGAAACACTGACAACCACACTAGTCCATCAAGCTCACAGCTCTCCCTGTGTGTGTGTGTGTGTGTGTGTGTGTGTGTGTGTGTGTGTGTGTGTGTGTGTGTGTGTGTGTGTGTGTGTGTGTGTGTGTGTGTGTGTGTGTGTGTACACATTCCCGGGCTGTTTCTGTCTGCAGAAGCACCAGAGCTACTGATGTTTGACAGCTTCACAGTCAGCCCTAACTGTCCATTTTTAAACTCTTCTTTCTACCAGCCATTTGCCCTGATCTCATCTCTCTCTCTCTCTCTCTCTCTCTCTCTCTCTCTCTCTCTCTCTCTCTCTCTCTCTCTCTCTCTCTCTCTCTCTCTCTCTCTCTCTCTCACTCTCTATCTTACTCACTCTCTGGCTGTTTTTCCACTTGATTTTATGTCAGCCGTTTGCTATTATGACAGCATATATAATTATTAGTAGGCTATCCAAATAGTCATCAGCCTCTTCTCTTGTGTGTCCTTTTTTGCTATGCAATAGCAATTAGCATGGCTGTCAGAGAGCTGTGACATGTAGTAAAGGAGAACTACGGCCATAATTCATACATTCATTTATTTTATCTTTTAAATTAATAATAATTTACTGATATCAGGCATTTAAAAGTAATTTAAAAGCGTATTTTTATAAACGCAGCTATGAATTGTTCATTTGTCAGCAGTTTGGAAAGCCACGCTACAGTGTACAGGGAAATTCAATTTGTTGACCATTGTATTTTCCCCTCTACTGTCAGAATTGTCATAATCGCGGCGAGAGCCTCTCTCTTTTTCCTGCTTCCACACCCTTATATGGGCAGCATCCGACCCCAGCATTCCTACACTGCCAGACGGACATCAATCAGCGCGGCTGTGAGGGATTCCCTCATCAACAGCCCCTAAATCAACCCACGGATCCTGTCCTCCCTCGTCACAGTGTTATCCTACCAACCTAGGTACAAGGACGTACTCACTCTTGCTGCTCTGTCGTTGTTTGCCTGCCTTGCTCTAAACTCTGTTCTCCCTATGCCCAGGACCATCACTCCCGGCTCGTGCCATCTCCTGATACGCCGCCCGCTCAGACGTCGCTGGGAATCTCAAGCGAGCGCCCCTGCTCGCCCAAAGCCGCACATTTCTGCATATACATTGTTGTCCTGTCTGCTTGGTACCCAAGGAATTAAAGCTAGCCTAAAATGCTCCATTCTCTCTCTCCCTGTGTGTTCTGCTATTGGGCTCAGCCACCGCTGCCATAACAGAACACTGCAACCACAAACGAGCCCAGCACCACAGGACGCCAGAGAATGGAGGAAGACCCGGACCATCCTCCACGGTCAAACCGGACTGGTAAACCAACATACCCACTCACTAACGGAGCTCTATACCCTTATCCACACACTCACTGTTCGCTCTGCGGAGCAAGACGAACTATGTAGTCAGTTTACCATACATTGCAGCCCAACCAACCAATGTGCATTAGTATTCGGACAACAGCCCCACACCTACCGAAGTGATAAGTCTAAAATCGCTTACCTGTCGGGTCTGCTCAAAGGTCCTGCGTTAGAATGGGCAACAGCTCTCCACTTCAGTCAGTCTCCTCTCTGCGACTTATACATCGCCGACATGCAAAAGGTCTTCGACCACCCTCCCTGTGGTTCGGATAGTTCTGCTGGCTTGTTCGCCATCCGCCAGGGCCACCGCAGCGTTAGCGAATACTCCATTGAATTCCGTATTCTAGCAGCGGGCTCCGGGTGGATTAATGTTCCGTTAAGAGGGGCATTCCGTCAAGGCCTCAGCGACGTTCTAAAAGACGAGCTGGCATCCAAAGAGAAACCGAACTCCCTGGATGAGCTAATTGATTTAGCCAGAGAACTGGACATGCGTCTTCGCGAGCGCCGCCGTGAAAAGACTAGCGACACCCGCTCTTCGTTATCCAATTCGTATCGCTCTCCCTCCCCCAGGCGCGCTGCTCGCGCCAAGCACTACTTCCCTGAGCCAATGGAATACGATTCATGCCCGCTTCGCCCAAACGGCGGGGCTCGACTGTAATGCTGGGTGCATCTTCGAGCCTAAATTATGTCCCCAGCTCCGGTCCCAATATGCAATTCAGTGCCACCCTGTGTTGGAATGGCCGGTCGCTTCCCCTGTCCGCGCTGGTTGATTCGGGCGCTCACTCTCACCACACCAAGCCACTCCGCCTGCTGCTCTTGGGGAATCACAACGAGGTTATTCGTTTTCACGTCACTAATTCCCCCCATAATCCTATTGTACTCGGCATGCCCTGGTTGAAGTTACACAACCCAGTGATAAACTGGCCAACTGGTTCGGTCGTGAGCTGGAGCGCTCACTGTCACGCTACCTGCCTACAGTCTGCTCGGCCAGCACTGGAGGTCGCTGGTTCTCACGTTCCCAACAAACCCATTGATCTTTCCGCTATCCCTCCAATTTATCATGATCTAGAGGTTGTTTTTAGTAAACAGCATGCTCTCCCCTTGCCACCCCATCGCCTGTACGACTGTGCCATTGACCTGCTCCCGGGAGCCCCGCTAGTCGCCTCTTCAATCTCTTGCACCCGGAGAGGGAGTCCATGGAGAAATACTTCCACGAGTCCCTGGCCTCGGGCATTATCACCCCCTCTTCCTCTCCTGTCGGCGCTGGTTTCTTTTTCGTTTCCAATAAGGATGGTTCCCTTCGCCCCTGTATTGACTACTGTGGCCTCAACAGCATCATGGTCAAGAACCCCTTGCCGTTAATTAACTCTGCTTTTGAACCCCTGCAAGGTGCCACCATTTTTACGAAGCTGGACCTCAGGAATGCCTATCACCTCGTCCGTGTCCGGGAGGGGGACGAATGGAAGACAGCCTTTAAGACACCGCTCGGTCACTTTGAGTAAAAGGTAATGCACTTTGGGTTGACCAACGCTCCTGCTGTCTTCCAGGCCCTTGTCTATGACATTCTCCGTGATGTCCTTAACCGCTCTGTTTTTGTTTATTTGGATGACATTCAAATGTTTTCCCGCTCTATGGAAGGGCATGTTCGCCGGGTCCTCCAACGCCTGCTGGAGAACAAGTTGTTCATCAAGGCGGAGAAGTGTGAGTTCCACGTCTCCTCCATCGGGCTCCTCGGCTACATAATAGAGGGCGGCTAGATCCGGGCGGACCCCGAGAAAATCAAGGCAGTGTTGGACTGGCCCAGACCCACCAACGTCAAGCAGCTCCAACGCTTCCTGGGATTTGCTAATTTCTATCGGCGTTTCATCAGGGACTACTGCCGGGTCGCTGCACCCCTCACCCAACTCACTTCGCCCTCTGTGCCCTTCATCTGGTCCGCTAAGGTGGACTCCGCCTTCTCCGAGCTGCGTAGGCGTTTCACCTCCGCGCCCATCCTCGTCCAGCCGGACACGTCCCGCCAGTTCGTGGTGGAGGTGGACGCCTCGAGTACCGGGGTGGGGGCGGTCCTCTCCCAGCGCTCCGCTCTCGACCAGACTACACCCCTGCGCCTTCTTTTCTCATCGCCTGACCCCGGCGGAGGTCAACTATGATATTGGGAACCTGGAGCTCCTGGGAGTCAAGCTGGCCTTGGAGGAATGGAGGCACTGGCTGGAGGGTTCAGAGATCCCCTTCCTGGTCTGGATGGACCATAAAAACCTCGCCTACATCCAGACGGCCAAGCGCCTGAACTCCTGCCAGGCCCGCTGGGCGCTGTTCTTCGGCCGGTTCAATTTCACCTTGACCTACAGGCCAGGCTCCAAGAACATTAAGCCGGACACCCTCTTCCGGCAGTTTGTCCCTGAAGGGGGCCCCTCACACCCTGACACCATCCTCCCCTCCTCCTGCTTGGTGGCTTCCGCCACCTGGGAGATCCAGTCCGTCGTCCGAGAGGCCCAGCGCGCCCAGCCTGATCCAGGTAACGGCCCACCTAACCGGCTTTTTCTCCCCAACCTTGTCCGCTCCCAGGTGCTCCATCCACGCCTCCCGGTTCGCCTGTCATCCTGTGGTCGACCGTACCCTGTCCCTGCTGAAGCCGCACTTCTGGTGGGCCTCCATGAGGGAAGACACCCGCGCTTCCCACCGACCGCCTGCCGGGCTCCTCCGTCCTCTGCCTGTTCCTGGCCGGCCCTGGTCACACGTCGCCCTGGACTTCGTCACCGGTCTGCCTCCCTCACACGGTAACACAGTTATTCTCACCATTGTCCATCGGTTCTCGAAGGCCGTTCACTTTGTCGCTCTCCCCAAACTTCCCTCTGCTTCAGAGACTGCGGACCTGATGGTGCTTCACGTCTTCCGCCTCCACGGGATCCCGGTGGACATCATCTCCGACAGAGGGCCTCAGTTAATCTCCCAGGTCTGGAAGGCCTTCTGCAGAGCCCTGGGGGCCACGGTCAGCCTCTCCTCTGGATACCACCTGCAGACCAATGGCCAGTCGGAGCGGGCCAACCAGGACCTGGGGTCCGCCCTCCGCTGCGTCACGACCCCTCTGGCTGGAGCGCCTTCCTGACATGGATCGAGTACGCCCACAACTCCTTGTCCTCCGCTGCCACAGGTCAGTCTCCCTTCGAGTCTTCTCTGGGCTACCAGCCTCCACTGTTCCCTACCCAGGAGGAGGATATCTCAGTTCCCTCGGTGCAGGCGCACCTTCACCGCTGCAGGAGGATATGGGAGGACACCAGGGCTGCGCTGCTCCGCTCCGCTGACCGGAATCGCCACTTTGCCGACCGTCACCGGACCCTGGCCCCCGACTATCAACCAGGTCAGATGGTTTGGCTCTCGTCCCGGGACCTTCCTCTCAAATCAGTTTCCCGGAAACTCACCCCCCGTTGTGTTGGTCCCTACGAAATTCTGTCTGTCATTAACCCCTCAGTCGTCAGACTCAAGCTGCCATCCCATATGCGCATTCATCCCTCTTTCCATGTCTCCCAGTTGAATCCAGTGGTCTCCAGTCCTCTGTCACCTCCAGCTCCGGAACCTCCCCCTCTGCTGATCATTGACGACCATCCTGCCTACACCGTCCGGCAGTTACTGGATGTGCGTCATCGCGGTCGCAGCTTCCAGTACCTGGTGGACTGGGAGGGCTACGGCCCGGAGGAGCGCAGCTGGGTCTCCCGCCAGCTGATCCTCGATCCCGCTCTCGTCCGGGACTTCCATCGAGACAACCCTGGCAAGCCTGGAGGGTCGCCAGGAGGCGCCCGTAGAGGGGGGGGTCCTGTCATAATCACGGCGAGAGCCTCTCTCTCCCCTCCTGCTTCCACACCCTTATGGGCAGCATCCGACCCCAGCATTCCCACGCTGACAGACGGACATCAATCAGCGCGGCTGTGAGGGATTCCCTCATCAACAGCCCCTACATCAACCCACGGATCCTGTCGTCCCTCGTTGCAGTGTTATCCTACCAACCTAGGTACAACGACGTACTCACTCTTGCTGCTCTGTCGTTGTTTGCCTTCCTTGCTCTAAACTCTGTTCTCCCTATGCCCAGGACCATCACTCCCGGCTCGCGCCGTCTCCTGATACGCCGCCCGCTCGGATGTCGCTGGGAATCTCAAGCGAGCGCCCCTGCTCGCCCACAGCCGCACATTTCTGCATATACATTGTTGTCCTGTCTGCTTGGTACCCAAGGAATTAAAGCTAACCTAAAACGCTCCATTCTCTCTCTCCCTGTGAGAGAGAAAAAACTGTCCCGTAGTCTGCTTGTCCAGGCCTTGAGGCTGGATTTGACCATTTGACGGACGGCGACAGCTGAAACATTTTGAGGTTGGAGTGGCTGTGGTCCTTGATAATCCTGCCAGCTTTGCTGAAACATTGTCCATTGTATATATCTTGGATGGAAGGAAGCTCACAACCACAGATGTGTTGTGCTGTTCACACGACCCTCTGTAGTGATTTGCGATTTAGAGCAGAGCAGTTTCCATTCCAGACGGTGATGCATCCAGTCAAAATGCTCCCCATGCCGGGGTGCCCCGGTGGCGCACCACGTATATATGCTTGTAGCGTAATCGCAACGTCCTGGTTTCGAATCCGGCAATCCATGTGTTGCATGTCCTCCCCATCTCTCCCAATTTCCAAACTTTCCTGTCAATAAAAAAAATTTAAATCAATATATATATATTAAAAAAAAATATGCTCCCCATGCCAAATTTCCTCAGTCGCCTGAGGTGAAAGAGGCGTTGTTTGGCTTTCATCACCACCTGACTAGTGTGCACGTCCCAGGTGAGGTCCTTGGTGATGTGACAGCGGAGGAACTTGAAGCTGCTGACTCTCTCCACAGCAGACCCGTTGATGTTGATGGGGTCCGGCCTTTCTCCCCCTCTCCTGTAGCCCACAGCCAGCTCATTGGTCGTGTCAACGTTGAGAGAGAGGTTGTTCATCTGGCACCACTGTGCCAGGTTGACAAACTCTTTCCTGTAGGCCATTTCATCATTGTTGGTGATTAGGGCTCACTGTTGTGTCATCTGCAAACCTAATCACCATGTTGGAGCTGTGTGTGGCTACACAATTGTGGGTGTACAGGGAGTAGAGGAGGGAGCTCAGGAGACAGCCCTGGGGGGCTCCTGTGTTGATGGTCAGAGGGCCTGAGGTGTCTCCCATCCTCACCACCTGGCGACAGTCCGACAGAAAGTCCAGGATCCAACTGCACAGGTTGGGGTCGATATTGAATGCTGAGCTGTCAATGAACAGCATTCTCACATAGGAGTTATTTCCCTCCAGGAGGTTGAGAGCGCTGTGGAGTGTTGTGGCTATTGCATCGTTGATGGATCTGTTTTGCTGTTAAATTCAGATTAATTTCATAACATGCTTCTCAAAGCATTTGCTCACTATGGGAGTGAGGGCAACAGAGTGCCAGTCATTCAGGTGCTTTGTTCTTTTTTGGCACTAGAACTATTGATAATTTTGATAGCTAGACTTGCCATTGGAATGCAGGTAAGCTATGTGTCTGTCCACCTCCACCATATACAATGTGTCTTGGTCCTTTTAGTCTCTCTATTGATTACTATATTGTAATGGTCTGTTTTACCAGACAAACAGAGAGATAGAGGCAGACAGAGCGATAGAGGCAGACATACAGACAGACAGACAGACAGACAGACAGACAGAGAGACAGACAGACAGACAGACAGACAGACAGACAGACAGACAGACAGACAGACAGACAGACAGACAGACAGACAGACAGACAGACAGACAGACAGACAGACAGACAGACAGACAGACAGACAGACAGACAGACAGAGAGGCAGACAGAGAGGCAGACAGACACCACTCACTAATATAAACTAATGCTGCTGTCTCAAAGCTACGTCATATGAACTCACTATCACTATTTGTTATCTGTCAAAACATCATCAAACATCATTATTAATTTATCTGAATGTAGCACTTGTCTGATTTACATTTAGACAGACTCCCTACTCCCCACCAGCTAGATCTTGAACTACAACTTGAAAAATCTGGTTGTTTTCTCTTAGAATACAGACTGCATCTAATCCGCTGTATCTATCTATCATATGTCTATGCCTGTCACTATAACCAATGGAAATTGTCACATGGGCTGGAAGAACCAATGGAAAATTCCTATCGTTTCTCAATAGTCCAGCAGATCGGGTCATCAGAGACACACGCTGCTTGTGCATAATGGAGAATAGAGAGAGGCACTTGTCCCAAAAAGACAAAGAGGTATAATGTTCAACAAGCATTGGAACTTGTTGTGGATGTTGAGGATTATCCAGATCATATGAATGAAAAGGACTCTGAGCCAGAATGCTGGGGCAGTGATGATGACAATCATAGTGAAGGATTTGATGTGTTTGAAGTGGTCTGACTATAATATTGTGCAGCTTGAATGAAAATCACCTGTTGATGATTTGTGTGTGTGTAACTATGCCATTTGAATAAGATGCAGGGACATTGATAGGATCCCACAACAGAAAAGGAGAACTACTGTATATGATGGAGGGGCATTTTCACATATTTCACATGGAGGTTCAAAACACCTAAATAGAATTGTATGTTGAAAAAACAATAATTCCCTGGTAAACTATGGTGTTATTCAACAAAACACTAGGTGTTCTTCACTGGACATTTTTCTTGAATGTCAAATATTGTATGCTCAAATGTAATGTATGATGGTGACTTTACACTGCCCCAGAAATAAAGTGTACGTTCCCCTGAATCATAAAAGGTATAACATTTGATATTGACTCAAATAATAAGCTGTTATATTAACACTGTTATATTATATAATAATGTCCAGGCGAACCTTTGTCTATGTAGGCTTTAGAGGGTTAAACTATTGCACTATGACACTATTACATTATTCCACTTGCACACTATGACACTATTATGCTATTACACACTATTGCATTATTACACAGATACCCTATTACACACTATTAAATACTATTACACTATTATACAATATCACACTATTATGCTGTATTCCTAGACAGAAATTAGTCATGCTTGACCCCATTCATTCAGATTGGCCAGAGTGATAGAGTTGTCGATAAATGCGTTAATGGTAATGAAGACTTTAATTAGAATGTCACTAAGCATGAAATGTGTCCCTCCACCACTGATCCATGGGAAATATGGTATGGTATCGTACGTATGTGCATAGTTCCACACATGAAGCATGGGAGGCAGTCTCATCAACAGGAGAAAGATAAATCAATTTGTATTTCTTTGGAATGTGTATTGTGGCCAGTGTGGGGTGATTTGCCATGTTGGTCAGATGTCCTTGTGCCATCAGTTCACTTGCACTGTTCCTGCTGTCTCCAGGCTGTCACATCACATTACAGTACAGGGTTCCACAGGGGTGGTAGAAGTACACAGTTCCCTTATTAAAAGGACAATACAGGTAACTTGTTTTATTATTTTCTTTATTTGATCAATTTAGAAAATGACTGTAGATTGTCCCTGTCTTGTTGTGATAATAATTGTATACATTGTGTGCTCTAACAGATCTCAGCCTACAGTATCTTACCATTCACACTGCTATTGATGTTGAAAAAGCGTGGAAAATATGAGACATGAAAGTAGTTTGAAAGCCGCTAGGCATAGGTAATTGATAATTGATCTTTGTGAAAAATACATTATTTCCACTAACGTATGACTGCTGCAAGCCATTCAAATCATCGCATCAATCACTAACACCCAGGAGTTACCCCAGGTCTCATGTTTCTCCTGTCACTCCTCCACACATTCAATTATATATATATTTATTATTATTATTATTATTATTATTATTATTATTATTATTATTATTATTATTATTATTATTATTATTATTATTATTATATAAATCCCCAGCCAGTAGCCTATGTTTCCTAGCCCGCTTCTTATTTTGGAATATTAGAAATAAACGTGCTTCTGTGATGATTTTTTTTTTATTATTCAATCTTTATTCCAGCGTCCTCATTTTCAATGGTATCGAGCATACATACATAATAAATACATGACAAATACAATACATATACAATACATACAAACATAATATAGTTTGTACAATTAATTAACCTCTTAAGCACTAGCCATATTTCCAGAACATTTTAAATATGAATATACAGTAGAATACCAGGCCTATAAATTACCTTATTATGGCCAAGTCATACTGTACATCTATGGATCGGGCCAAATCACCCCTTTCCAATGGCAGAGTTCAATCTGGATTTTGTACCACCAGGCACCCGTAACAGGGCAGCAAAGGCCGCAAATTAAATATACTGTAAGTACAGTTACTTTTTTGTAATGAAAAATGCTCCGCCATTTTTCATCAGATTGAGATGCGTTTTTTTCTAGACTTACACAATGACACAAACTACGTTCTATTTTATGGCAATAACGTTCAGGTTTGTTCAACCTGTGAGACATAATCATGAAAAATAACGTTCAGAAATCATTTCATGCCAGACAGCTCCAAGTTTGACAGGGGCTGGCGTGAGCTGGGTAGTGTAGCTTTATGAAATTAGAAAGCCCATCCAAACCCCTGGGTCTCTTCTTTCATATGACTACAAACACGTATGACGTTGTCATTTCCTCGCGTCAATATCCGCCGGTTTCCGACTCAATGCGCTGAGTCTTCTATAAACTCATATTTCGCTAATAACACTTACAATCATTGGTAAACAAACATAGCGCTGAAATTAATACGGACTGTATTAATCTATTTATTATGTGAAATAAATCTTGGGCTTAAGGAGTTAAATAGCTTGTTGTGATTAACTCCATTCAGTTGTAGGATTAACTTCAAAATGGGATGAAATTAAATAATATCCATAAAAACAGCTTGTTCTAAATTGGACAGATGTTCCTATACGGCCTTGCATAGACTACTGTCACAAAAAGAATGCCAGATTCTTCTTAGGCACGCACCCAAGCTGCACCACCCCACCATTTTCAGTGTAATTCCGGGTTCCCTTCAAACCACCCAACAGGCACAGGTGGAAATAATCCACCTTGCATCCAATGAAATTGCCAATCGGACTGCGACTGCGCTTTCGGAGTATGAAAATAGAGCCCTAGTATGGACCTTGGTACAGCCAAGAGACCCCTGCTTGAGGACCTCAGGCTTTGCTGTGGCTCATAGGGGGTTAGGAGATCAAAGATGTAGACAGGGGTCACAAATAGTTAAATATAAATAATACACATTAAATATGATCCGCAAAATCTTCTAAAACAGGCAACCAGTGTAGAAAGGCTAAAGTAGAGGTACTATGATTCTGCTACTTAAAGTTGGTTAAAAGCATTGCTGCATTAACTGTGTTACAGATGTGTTCCATAGACTCACAGGAATTGTGTAAAATTGCCCAAATAGTGAAAGAAATAGTAAGATAGTTCCCCTTTAACACATTGGACGCCAGACCAGCGGCAGATTTAGGATTGTAGGAGATCCGGGGCTTAGCCCAAATAGTTTTTTTTTACTTTGACACCACAACCTTTAACTTATACCACCACCTTAAAGCGGACAAAAGGCACTAGAGCAGCGGTTCTCAACAGGGGTGCCGCGGCCGCAGAGAATTATCACTAAAGTGCTATCTGTTGCAGCTGCACTGTTTTCCATGAAAATACCATATTTGGATAAGTTTGACCATTTCTCAAAATCTGAAAATCATTATTTAATAAAACACAGAAAAGGATCACCAAGTTACTCTGGATAAAAAAAAACTTTACAGACAACATTGAGACAAAGCTTCCTGACACATCTCCATCCAAACTCTTGGAAGAACTCATTGAAATCTCATCTGATACCACCTGGAGAGCTAGTTTCAGAGTGTGGTGCTGAGTACCAAGTATCTCATGATGCAGCAGTTAAGGTGTTGATACCATTCAGCACCACATATCTGTGTGAAGCTGGCTTTTCATCCATGACAGCTCTGAAAACAAAATATAGGGCCAAGTTGAGCCTTGAGGATGACATGCGTGTTGCCTTGTGTGAGGTTTTGTCCGCTGCCCACCCACTCGCTCTGTTCCTTTAAGGTATTTCGGTTAATTAATTGCATTCTCCTCTCCACACGCTTCTTCCTGTAGATGCCGTTTGATTGGTGCTCTCCCAACCACACGCTTCTGGAGCAATGATCAATTTCATCCCGCAGCTGTCACAGCTTGTCATTAAGCACCCCGTGGCTTTAAATACCCTGATCTCCCTAATATTGATGTTGGATCGTTCTGAAACATTCCCTGCATTTGCCTGTTCCTTCCCGTCGCTGCTTTCCCTGTTCTTTTGCCTCCCAGGACTCTCGAGAAATATTCCGTTTGGAGAACCTGCTTCCCCGTTACGAAGCGGTCGCCTTGTTTGATCTGCCCGCTTTACGCGCTGCGCTCTGGTTAGTTTTTGTAAACAGTCTTTTGGATCTATCGTTTTTTGTGTGTTTGTAAAGCACTGAAGAGATCCTGTTTTTTGTTCAGACTGTTTGTCTGAAGGACTGTTTGTCTGTTGGATTTTCACATTTGGATTACCTAATTGTTTTCACTCTGGACACTGCTCACTGTGTGTTTCACACCGAAGATCTGTCACTTGGATTTATTGTTTGGACAATTCACCTCACCAGTCACCTGTCAGTTTTCAATTGTGCGCTGAGCTAACTCGGACTCTCTCTCTCCCTCTCCGCCTCCATCCGGAGTATATGCTGGGAGGATCTGCAGAGCGGCTCAGACGTCACGGACAAATTCCACAACGTAACCTTCCGGGAGAAGCTGCAGAGCAGCAAACATTCCTCACATGCCTGTTTCCCAGTTTGTTCTGTTCACCACCAAATTCATTCTTGTTACTCAGTAAATAAACACGCCCTTGATTTTGGCTAACTCTGAAACAACTCTCTCTGTGCCGTTTGCGTTTGGGGTCGGTGTCAAACCATAACACCTTGTCAAAGATCTCCCCACATATTGACCGTATTATTAGCCAGCAGCAGCAGACCTCGCATTGAGCTAGAAATGTCCACTGGTAGCGCTTTTAAACCGCCCGGGCTCCGGTTCAAGCTCCAGCTCCGTTCTGAACCCTCTGAACCTTGGTGCTCTCTGGCGAACCACCCCGCGTTTACACCCATTTAAGCAGAACCAACATTCCACCGTATCCATCATCAACGGGGGCGTTGATGACGGAGACGTTACTCAGGTAAAAATTATGCGTGGAGAGCGAGCCTCAGCGCGAGAGCGCACACACACGATGTATATGTTTGAAATGAATCGTTCCAGCAAAGTATGCTTCTATTATTCTAATGACTTGTTTTAATGGGTATCATGTAGTAAGTCCTACTGTAGAACATGAGATAATAGCATGATATCTGATTTATTAATGCCAAATAATGGACGACGACCGCAATTGGCACTTGAAAAGTGTAAGTCATGGATTAGTCAGTGGCAATTCATGATGGCTCATTTAGCTCAGCTGGTTAGTCCCCTGCCTGTGTGTGAGGATTCGCCTGTTCCCTGAACTTTTCCCTGTCTACTCTCCCTCACCAGCCCCCACCCTTGCGATGATTTACTCTCCTCTACTCTTCACCAGCCCCCACCCTTGGACTACCTTCACGCAGCTGTCATAGTTTATGATTAGCGCCCCAGAGGGCTTTATATACCTGGACCTCCCTTCCAGTCCTGGTCGGGTCGTTCTGTATCTGTGTTCACTCTGTGTTCATGGAGTTCTGTACGTTACCATCCTGTACGTTACCATCACCTGCCGCGTCTCCGGCGTGAGACGACGTGCCAGCCATCACCACCTGTCGCCGTTTGCCTGGAGTGGGACACCGTCTTCGCTCTCTAATTCTCTACGGGAGGTTTTCCAGTGTTCCCACTCCAGACATCAAGCCGGCGCGTCATCGCTCCCTATTTTCCACAGGAGGATGGCATCTCTTCGCCCCGGTCCCCTGGGACCCCTTTGTTCTGCGTTGCCCGGCCCCCCCCGAGGAGGAGGAAGAGGATCCCCGTGCCTGGAGTGGGACACCGCCTTCGCTCTCTAATTCTCTACGGGAGGTTGCCAGTGTTCCCACTCCAGACGTCAAGCCGGCGCGTCATCGCTCCCTATTTCCACGGGAGGATGGCGCCTCTTCCCCCTGGCCTCCGCTGTCGGGCCCCTGTCTCAAGTCAAGTCAAGTCAAGTCTCCGTGCCCGGCCCCCCCGAGGAGGAGGAAGAGGATCTCTGTGCCTGGTGTGGGACACCGCCTTCGCTCTCTAATTCTCTACGGGAGGTTGCCAGTGTTCCCACTCCAGACGTCAAGCCGGCGCGCCATCGCTCCCTATTTCCACGGGAGGATGGCGCCTCTTCCCCCCCGGCCTCCGCTGTCGGGCCCCTGTCTCAAGTCAAGTCAAGTCTCCGTGCCCGGCCCCCCCGAGGAGGAGGAAGAGGATCTCCGTGCCTGGAGTGGGACACCGCCTTCGCTCTCTAATTCTCTACGGGAGGTTGCCAGTGTTCCCACTCCAGATGTCAAGCCGGCGCGTCATCGCTCCCTATTTCCACGGGAGGATGGCGCCTCTTCCCCCCGGCCTCCGCTGTCGGGCCCCTGTCTCAAGTCAAGTCAAGTCTCCGTGCCCCCCCCCCCCCCAAGGAGGAGGAAGAGGATCTCCGTGCCTGGAGTGGGACACCGCCTTCGCTCTCTAATTCTCTACGGGAGGTTGCCAGTGTTCCCTCTGTTAGTTCCCCTGTTAGTTCCCCTGTTAGTTTCCCCTGTTGACTCCCCTGTTAGCTCCCCTGTTAGCCTTGTTAGCTCCCCTGTTAGCTACCCTGTTCCTCACAGCTAGGACTGTCCTTCCAGCTAGCTTGTTCTCCTTTGCTAGTCCAGCCCTGTCTGCTAGCCTAGCTCCGGTAGCTAGCGCAGCCTCTATGCCAATGTAGCAGTACAGCTAGCATAGGCCCTGTAGCTAGCAATGCTCTGGCAGCTACCCAGTCCCTCTGCTAGCCCCACTTTAGGTGTAGCTTCCCCTGCTAGCATGGCCCAGTTTTTTTTTGTTTGTTGCCTTGTCTTGTCCCCTGCCCCGCTGTCTGATTCCGTAGTGTTCTGACCCGTCATGGTAGTGTTCTGACCGTCATGTTAGTGTTCTGACCGTCATGTTAGTGTTCTGCCCCGTCATGTTAGTGTTCTGCCCCGTCATGTTAGTGTTCTGACCGTCATGTTAGTGTTCTGCCCTGTCATGTACGAAGGTCTAAGGACCTCACAGAATAACACTGGAACTGGCTGCACATGAGCAAAAGCAGCCTCTCTCAGTAAATGCTTTCAAAACAATGTCCCAGGTAGGTAAAAAAAGACACAACACAAGACGTTTTCCAAATAGTAAATCATGTATTGAATGGAGGTAGGGATTTAAACCTCCTCCATGGTGCACAGGGGAAAAGGTAGGGGAGGACAAACAAGATATACATATAATACAAACAAACACTTAACAACTAACACAACCACGTGCCCCTCCTAGGACACCACAGCTATGCGGATCAATCCACACTCATGTGATCAACAAAGGCAACCTCATACACCGTGGTCACTGGAAAGTGACACAATGAGGCGCCCCGACGTGTGTGTGCTGTCAGCTACTTGTGCACCTGTCCCTCTCGATGTGATTGCCATCAGCTGTCACTCATTAGGCAATCAGCACCCTTCAGTGTAGGGACGGGCAGCACCTGACAGGAAGAGAAGAAGAGATATCATTAGCTCTCATGTTCACACACACACACACATACAAATGATACTAATCTGATGTTCACATGGTCTTCCAAATACAGTAATAATGATAATGACCAACCCACGTACGTCACACCTCCACCCATAAGAGCGAACCCGCAGGGTTAGCAAAACATTATCACTTATTATCAACCAACATCCGATTAGCACCAACAGAACAGAAATAAATAAACAACACCCTCCCAATACCACATGCATCAGCCGTCAGAACGGGGCCGGTGCATTCCTCCTACCGAGGCCATAACGGGAACAAGACAGGCACCGCCATTACGTTCACCCTCCTGTAGCACAAAAAGAACGGAGAGACACATTAGCCATGGGAGTTAGAAGGCAAGGAGAGTCCCAGGGACCATGGCCAATTGAAGCTAGCCCCTTTTTTTATTTTTTTTTGTCAGGGCACATAGCCACTCTCCCCACGACCTCCCTCATCGCCACCGGACCCCGACACGCGAACCGCTTACCGGGGTGCGCACTCCCAACATCAGCACTATGCGTCCTGCAAGGCACAATAGAACACACCCCAGCATGTGAACCAACAACCCCGTCACATCCCAACTCCGACGAGACGCGGGCAGAACCATTCACTAGCCTATTCACATGACACCAGCGTGTCCTCCTCCGCCGCCCGGGCGTATGCAACATATACTTAGTGGCAGACACCTTCCCTTTTACCACATAAGGTCCTGAGAACCGGGCAGTGAGCACAGTACTAGGCGTGGGCAGCACAATAAACACCTCATCCCCCGCCTCAAAATGCCGCGCCACCGCCAATTTGCAAAACTCACCACAGACAGAGTCACCCAACGCTAGACCTTGGTCTCGCTTCCGCTCCTGTGCCCTAGGGACAGCACAAATAGAAGGGACATTGGGGTGATTATCAATCAATGCATCATACAATGAGTTAGTAAATGGAGCGTCTCCAACCTCCAACACAGGGACGACCTTACCCCCAGCGATATCATTCCCCATGACGAAATCCACGCCCTTTACGGGAAAACATGGGCGAACCGCGACCGGAAAACAACCTGTGATCAGTACAGACTGTACATGCACCTTATGCAACGGCACGTGCACACACCCCATGTCAATACCTCTCACCAATTCACTCGACTGACAGGAGTCCACAT
This sequence comes from Notolepis coatsorum, assembly GCF_963971535.1. NCBI lineage: Eukaryota > Metazoa > Chordata > Actinopteri > Aulopiformes > Paralepididae > Notolepis > Notolepis coatsorum. The sequence goes on along the minus strand of NC_140180.1, from coordinate 47,858,453 downwards.
CCAATGGTAATACATCAGCCAGGATGAACGATTGAGAGGCTCCTGTATCACGGAGTATTTTCACCTGTTGGTAGTCCCCAACTTTACCCGACAGGGACACATAACCATCAAACAAAAAGGGTTCAAAAGAGCTATGCTGGTCAGGACATGACACCGTACCAATCAACCCCACCCCTTTCGGTTCCTGGGCTGACTCCCTGGTCTCCTGTCGATCCCTTAGCGCATGACAGTCCTTCACAAAATGCCCTTCTTTCTTACAATAATGACACACCTTACGGCCTTTTCAGACGGCGGTGAGCATGGTCGGAATGCTCGCTCGTCACCCAAGGCATTTCGAGACTGCGGTGAGCGTGGTCGGAATGGTCGCTCGTCACCTCCCCGATACGGCGACTCAGACGGAGAAAACGCGCCCCCTCCTACATACACATCATTTCGTACAGCAATATTTTTGTGGATCAATGCGAACTCGTCACACAAAACTGCAGCTTCTTGGAGTGTAGAAACCTTTCGCTCCTCTAAATACACTATCATGCGTTCGGGCACACATTTTTTAAATTGTTCAATGAGGACTAACTCGCTCAAAGCTTCGACACCATCCACATTACATGCTTCACACCAACGAGTAAACATCGTCCGTTGTTCACGGGAAAATGCCACATGTGTTTGAGAGGGAGCTTTACTTAGTGCCCTAAATCGTTGCCTATACGCTTCCGGCACCAGTTCATATACGCGCAAGACAGCACTCTTCACTTTCTCATATACCACGCTGTCCTCATTCGATAATGACTGGCATGCCTCCTGAGCCCTACCCGTGAGTCTATATCGCAATAATAGTGCCCACTGGTCCTTTGGCCACTGCAAAGCCCACGCTATTTGCTCAAAAGTAGAAAAATATGATTCCACCTCAGACTCCCGAAAAAGGGGAACCACAGAAATATGCTGCCCAATATTAAAAGTGCCCTGGTAACCTTCAGATGAGGGAGAGGAAGAGCCACCACTCTCCAACTCCATCCTCCTTATCGTCACCTGGAGCACTCTGTCCTTCTCTCTCTCTTCCCTGTCTCTCTCTTCCTTTCTCTCTTCCTTGTGTCTCTCTTCCTTTCTCTCTTCCTTCCTCTCCTCCCTGTCTCTCTCTTCCTTTCTCTCCTCCCTGTCTCGTATAGCCGCTCTCTCCTCCATCTGGAGACGGGCAAAACGTGCACGCGATTTAAAAGTGGGAGAAGAAACAGAGGCATGTGTTGAGTGTACAGAACTATCACTGTCATTCTCCTCCCCCTTGGTAATGCCACCTCTCCGTTTCCGCACCGCACCTGTGTTTTGATCCAAACCACCAGTGGCCTCACCAGTCTTATCAGCCGCCTCATCGCGCGCAGCGTTCACAGAGCCATCCTCCTGGGCTATGGGCAAACAAAATATATTTTTGTCCACCAACCCAGCCAGCACGATTGCTTTTAACTCCTCTTTACTTTTCGACCTCTGGACAGTAATGCCATAATGTTTGGCGACACTACACAAATCTATCTTTGTGCAGACATCAATTTGATCCCTCGTAGGATCTGTCAAAAAAAATCCAACGTATAAGCCATCCCAGCCATAGCCCTTGCAGAAATAACCTACGTATAATTACCCTGTGCTCCCGTAGCAACCCGCGTTACCAGCAAACGAAATAACGTATATCGTTTATAATAATAATAAACGAATAACAGGTACCAGGAAATAGCCACTCACCTACTCCACAATATCCGTGCGTAACACATTTAATCGCCACATTCCGCAGTATACCATTCAACCAATCTGATTTAATGCCCACATCTACCATTCATGAAAACAATAAACGTTGGTCTAACCATCTAACTAGGATCACCTACGTCACTCTAGCATACCCCAGCTAAACTACTCCCCTGGCGGGATGAGGTCTACACATATCTTCAGTCGCTTACCGATTTCATTGCGCGCTCCACCGGAATTACGACCACAGCTATGGGGATCAATCCACACTCATGTGATCAACAAAGGCAACCTCATACACAGTGGTCACTGGAAAGTGACACAATGAGGCGCCCCGACGTGTGTGTGCTGTCAGCTACTTGTGCACCCGTCCCTCTCGATGTGATTGCCATCAGCTGTCACTCATTAGGCAATCAGCACCCTTCAGTGTAGGGACGGGCAGCACCTGACAGGAAGAGAAGAAGAGATATCATTAGCTCTCATGTTCACACACACACACACATACAAATGATACTAATCTGATGTTCACATGGTCTTCCAAATACAGTAGTAATGATAATGACCAACCCACGTACGTCACAGCCCCGTCATGTTAGTGTTCTGCCCCGTCATGTTAGTGTTCTGACCGTCATGTTAGTGTTCTGCCCCGTCATGGTAGTGTTTCGGTCGCCCGGTGGCTCCCGTGGAGGGGGAGGTACTGTGAGGATTCGCCTGTTCCCTGAACTTTTCCCTGTCTACTCTCCCTCACCAGCCCCCACCCTTGCGATGATATACTCTCCTCTACTCTTCACCAGCCCCCACCCTTGGACTACCTTCACGCAGCTGTCATAGTTTATGATTAGCGCCCCAGAGGGCTTTATATACCTGGACCTCCCTTCCAGTCCTGGTCGGGTCGTTCTGTATCTGTGTTCACTCTGTGTTCATGGAGTTCTGTACGTTACCATCCTGTACGTTACCATCACCTGTCGCGTCTCCGGCATGAGACGACGTGCCAGCCATCACCACCTGTCGCCGTTTGCCTGGAGTGGGACACCGTCTTCGCTCTCTAATTCTCTACGGGAGGTTTTCCAGTGTTCCCACTCCAGACGTCAAGCCGGCGCGTCATCGCTCCCTATTTTCCACGGGAGGATGTCATCTCTTCGCCCCGGTCCCCTGGGACCCCTTTGTTCTGTATTGCCCGGCCCCCCCCCCGAGGAGGAGGAAGAGGATCTCCGTGCCTGGAGTGGGACACCGCCTTTCGCTCTCTAATTCTCTACGGGAGGTTGCCAGTGTTCCCACTCCAGACGTCAAGCCGGCCTGTCATCGCTCCCTATTTCCATGGGAGGATGGCGCCTCTTCCCCCCGGCCTCCGCTGTCGGGCCCCTGTCTCCGTACCAGGCCTCCGCCGTCGGGCCCATGTCCCCGTGATAGGCCTCCACCGTCGGGCCCCTGTCTCCGTGCCCGGCCCCCGCTGTCGGGCCCCTGTCTCCGTACCAGGCCTCCGCCGTCGGGCCCCTGTCCCCGTGACAGGCCTCCGCCGTCGGGCCCCTGCCTCCGTGCCCGGCCTCCGCTGTCGGGCCCCTGTCTCCGTGCCCGGCCCCCGCCGTCGGGCCCCTGTCCCCTTGCCAGGCCTCCGCCGTCGGAACCCTGTCCTCATCCCTGTAAGCAGCCCTGGCCCGTAGCCTTGGCCCTTAGCCTTTGTCCCTGACACTTAGCCCTATCCCTTAGCCTGTTCGCCTCTTAAAGGCACAGTGCCGCATTTTCCTTATTTCCTTGACTCTAGTGTTTTGTGTTCTCCCCTGTTCCCCTCTCCAGTGCCCCTGGTCCTAGTCCTTGACATTTAGCCCTGGCCCTGTCCTTTAGCCCTAGTCCCTTAGCCTGTTCGCCTCTTAAAGGCACAGTGCCGCATTTTCCAGTTTTCCTTGACTCTAGTGTTTTGTGTTCTCCCCTGTTCCCCTCTCCAGTGCCCCTGGTCCTGGTCCTTGACATTTAGTCCTGGCCCTGTCCCTTAGCCCTAGTCCCTTAGCCTGTTCGCCTCTTAAAGGCACAGTGCCGCATTTTCCTTATTTCCTTGACTCTAGTGTTTTTGTGTTCTCCCCTGTTCCCCTCTCCAGTGCCCATGGTCCTGGTCCTTGACATTTAGCCCTGGCCCTGTCCCTTAGCCCTAGTCCCTTAGCCTGTTCGCCTCTTAAAGGCACAGTGCCGCATTTTCCAGTTTTCCTTGACTCTAGTGTTTTTTGTGTTCTCCCATAAAGGGACTGTTCCGCCTTTTGTTCTATAATAAAGATTTGCCCTGTTTTGGCTTACTCTCATACCTGTCTTGTGTTGTGCGATTGGGGTCGGTTACAAACCATAACACTGTGGAGTGTATGGTCCCTAGTTTGAATCTCTTGCTTACTTTTTTTTTTGTAACGTTAAATAATTGATCTTCTCTGGTGTCCCAAAAAGGACAATAACACCACCTTATTCATACTGCACCTTATGTGAATACTGTGATACTGTGAATACTGTATATTTCAGTTGGTTAGATAGTCAATTATATTGACTTATTTGTTTACGCTGCTTGTGTTGTTTTTACTACCTGTGTACCCCCCCCCCCCCATGCTGCTATGATGCCTAAATTTCCCCAAGGGGATCAATAAAGGAATATCTTATCTTATCAACCAGAGTGGATAAATTAATTAACGTTACAGAAAAAAAATAAGTATCCAAGAGATTCAAACTGGGGACCATACGCTCCACAGGCAGGGTACTAACCAGCTGAGCTAAACGAACCATCATGAATTGCCGCTGACTAATCCATCATTTACACTTTTCAAGTGCCAATTGTGGTCGTCGTCCATTATTTGGCATAAATAAATCAGATATCATGCGTGTGTGCTTTTGTGTGTGCGCTCTCGCGCTGACTCGTTAAGCCTTTCCCTACGCATATTCATTTCTGGAGCATTTCTTTATCCACTCTGGTTGGATGGTGTATTGTACTCGCAAATCGCTTCCTGTTGAATGAATCGGTTGAGTGCAATGCCGACTCTCTACTTTCCCCGTCTTCACAGCCTAGAATATGACACGCCCACTGATGATGTCACGGTTCGTGAGGAAAAACCAACTATTTTCGGGTGCCAGCTGAGCACCGATTTGTCACGTTCTGAACCAATTAATCCCGGTCTGAACGCGCCGGCCGGTGCGAGATTACGTTCGGGAACCGGCTCCAGCACGGAGCCTGGCTGGGGTAAAAGGGCTATGAGTGAACGAGTGCTTATTTTCTGTATTTATTTATATTTTTTGAGAAATGGTAACTTGGTGATCCTTTTCTGTATTTAAAAAAAATACATGATTTTCTGTTTTTGAGAAATGGTCAAACTTATCCAAATATGCAATTTTTATGGAAAAGTGTGCAGCTGCAACAGATAGCACTTTAGTGATCATTTTCTGTATATTTTTTTATTTAAAGAAATATGCTATTTGATTTACTACTACAATCAGTACTGTCAACAGTACTAAGCCATTTAGACCTGAAACACCTGATAATAATGCATTATATAGGCATATACACACAAATGTGTTTCCCGGTTTCTTAAATAAAATTATTTTGAAAGCAAGCACTTTTGTCATCATTGTAGCAAAAAAGACAGGACCGGAAAAGTCTTTATCGTATGTAGGGGTGCCCTGGAATATTTTATTGAACACAGGGGTGCCTTGGCAGCAGAAAGGTTGAGAACCCCTGCACGACTAGAGAACACTTAAATTCACACCCTTTAATTAATGAAGCAAACAATAATAATAATTAATAATAATAATAATAATAATAATAATAATAATAATAATAATAATAATAATAATAATAATAATAATAATAATAATAATAATAATTATTATAATAATAATAATAATAATATAATACACTGTATTTGTATAGCACCTTTCATACAAGAATTGCAGCTCAAAGTGCTTCACAGCAGTAAAGACAGGCATAAAATGAGCACAACATCTGCAGATCAAGAGCAATGCATAAAGTGCAGACATAAAGCATAAAATAGATAGCAGTAAAATAGACAAAGTCAATTGTTTTTCATATTAGGATCTAAGATCTAGGGTTAACTCGCCGAACGTTGAGCGCCAGGACCCCCGAAAACCAGAGTATAGTCGGGTTTTCATTGTTGTTTCTTTTATTCGATATTTCCATTCATAAAGACATGTCGGCAGCCTGTGTTATCACTGGGGATGGGTCTGAGATCTCAAAAGTCCAATACCGCCGCCTAACGCCTTGCGGACGCTATTGCACTCCATTTGAAACTATGTGGCTTGGTGTCTGGGCCGAGCTGCGGCCTGCGGGCGGGGTCTAACTACTCGGTCAAGCCAAACGCTTATAACGCATGCATCGACGACGGTCGGGTTCATGTTCAATGCTGGATTACGTTGGCACCTTGATCGACATCAGTACTTGGAATGGCGATCAGATAATTGGAATATTCTTTTCGGGACATATCCTGGTCAAGGTAAGGACTATATGGTATCAATATTGCGTTGATCCAAAAATGCCTTCATGCTGATCGGGGCATGTGTGTGTGTGGCGTGTTCCGTTGGTTGCGATCAATGATGAAACATAATACTGACCATCTAAATTTGATTTGAGAACAGTAGCTAGTCCAGAGAAGAAACGATAACGCGTTTACTAGAATACACGTTGCCGGCCATTACGAAGCATTTTGGAAATGACACCAGACCACCCTGAAACTACACTCATATTCACGACGGTATAAAACGGAAATGTATGGATGGAAAAATTATCCGGAAGAAACTCAATGACAATCGACTATATTATTAGATCCATAGCTATAATATATAATATAGCTTTAGGCCTGCAAACACAGCCACGTATCCCCATGTTAAAAGGCGCTGGCCTTTCAACAGAAACAGTAAACAGCGCCATCTGGCCCTGAAAGTGTTAATAGGCGTCTTTGTTTATGGTTTGATTATCACTGATACAAAGTAAAATAGTGCAGTGCAATAAAATAGTTAGTCAAATAGAATAAAATAATGCAATAGTGCATTGCAATAAAATAGTTATCATCATATTTTTTCGGGAGGCCTGTAAGGTTTGCATTACAGTAGTCGAGTCGGCTTGAGATAAAGGCATGGATCTGGTTTTCAGCGTCCTTTTGATTTATAAATGGCCGTACTTTATACTTTATGTTTCTAAGGTGGAAGAATTATGTTTTTGTCAACTTGTTGATTGTGATTTAAAGCTTAGGTCTGAGTCTACCATAACACCAAGACTTAACTCACTCAAATACAGCAGCTGGATAGACTACAGATGGAAATGAGCTCCTGCTAAATCTGGTGCAAACATATTTTCATGTAACAATGATTAATTGTCCAAAAAACAGAAGAATATTTTTTTTATATTATATTATTATTATAATTTTTTTTTAAGTAGATTCAGGGCTTTTCAGAAAACATTCAGGGCTTGAGCCCAAGTAGCCACCCCCTAGCCCCGCCCCTGCGCCAGACCCGAGATAAGTCGGGTTTACTTGCCATCGCTTGAGCGCCAAACCCAAGAAAAGTCTGGGTTTGGTCGTTATTTTTTTTATTCGCTATTTCCATTCATAATCCATCCATCCAGCCTGATGTTATCATTGGGAATGGGTCTGAGATCGCAAACGTCCCATACCGCCGCCTAACGCCTTGCTGCCAGTATTGCACATCCTTGGAATCTCTCTGGCTCAGCCTAGGTACGTTGATCTAAAAAATCCGGTCCAGGTTTTCCTACTCGGGCAGGAGTAACATTTATAACACATGGATTGGGGAGAATCAAAGCACCGCTGATTCATGTTCTTTGGTGGATTATCTTGGCAACACGATCGACATCAATACTTGGAATGGCGATCAGATAATTGGAATATACTTTTTGCAGTACATCATATTCAAGGTAAGTGCTATATGGTATCAATCTTGCGTTGATCCAAGAATTCCTTCATTGCGATCGGAGAATATGTACTGTGTAACGTATTCCGTTGGTGACGATCACAGCATAAAAAAACGACCCCCCCCCTTCATGAATTCCAGTGTTAATTTTGTCAACTAAAATGGTGACGAAAGGTGTTCGTCAACGAAGGGTTTTTTCATGATGACAACGAGACGTGACGTCACATTATTGAATACGATTAGTTATTGATGCTAACAAGACTAAATCGTTTATTCAATATCGTTGACCACAACTGAGGACACAAATGTAATTTACAAAAACTAGGACGAATGTTGATTTTGTTGACTCAAACAAGACGAGACAAAATAATTATAACTTTTCTTAATGCCATCGTCCCGACAGAACAGTGTGACGGCTGACGGGAGCTCTGTCTTATTAGCATTAGCTGAAGAGCTATTTGAAAAGATAGTTTTAGCTTAACGTTACCTTGGCTAAAGTTCGGATTATTCATAATCCAGCTGCAGACCTGCAAGCAAAGTACAGCAAGTTGGCAAAGGAGTATTCCAAGGTAACTGATCGGCCTCTCGCACACAATTAATGACATGTTGCAGACAGCCATACCGTTGACAATGTTTAGCTTTTAGTGCCAAATGATAAGAGTCTGAGGCGGAGTCTCAAAAGAGAATGTTGAATATTTATTGTGCATTTAAAATCACAACAGAGCCTCTGCTACTACAGTAGCTAACCTAAACGGAGCCTTCTGGATAGGAGGAAGTGCGCAACAACGTATAATGTCTGTGTGGAACCAATGTGCCAACAACCTTTCCGTGGGTGAAACATAGTTGAGCATAGAACCTTTAATGATACTAATACTAATCTATACAATCACCTGTTGTTGAATAAATACCATTACTTTCTAGTTATTACTAAAAATCAGTATATAAAACAGTAGCTGTAAAAAAGAAAAGAAAAAAAAAGTTTTATAATTTATATAATATATATATTTTTTGTACATTAACAAAAAATAGACAAAAATGTCATCCGTTTTCGTCGACAAAATCTAGACTAAAACAAAAAAGACAAAATTGAGACAAAAACGGACTAAGACTAAAATGCTCAGACATTTAGTTGACTAAAACTGACTAAACGAAAAATAAATGAAGATGACGAATATGATGAAAACGAAAAAGGAGCACTTGACACATGACTAAGGCTGCGATTAGACTTTCGTTTCATTTTCATTTAATTTTCATTTTGAGTTTCGCCGCAACGTAGCGAGGCGAGTCACACTTTCGTTTTGTCACCTGGAGCACAGTGATGTAGTACACTGCCAAAGCAGTAGGTGGCAGTAGGTGGCGAACATGAAGGCAATTTTCAACCAATCAGAACTTGAATGTGCCAATACACTTCCTGCAAAGAAAATGTCAACAAGGCGGGCGCCACCATCTTTGCCTATTTACCCAATGCAGCACTTCTTTTTCAGCAAAGTGTAATAAAAGTGCAATAAACAAAACGGATACATGCACTGTGTGTTCTGCTCTCTCATTTGTTGATGAAACAAAACTAACATCAACACAAGTGACCACCAAGAGCGGATAGTTTAGTCTCAAAAAAGATCGGTGACTCTGTTTGCTACATTGTTAGCTGCATGCTAACGTGAATGGAAGATGCCATTATAACAGTATAGCATTGTGGCTAGAAGCTAACGTTAGCTCACGCTAGTTAGCCAGCACCGAACTGATGATATCGGGAGCTATCAGTAGCTAGATAACATTAGAGACAACACCGTGTGTATTAAACAAAGGTGAATAGATGACTGGGCCATTTGTTTAATGCTTGTTAAGATTGAAAGAGGAGCTTTGAGCTAACAGGGTCTGATAGGTAACGCTAGCTCATGTTAGCCAGTCGCAGTGCTCATGCAATCGGTAATGCTAGCAGAATGAATGGATGTAAACTTTATTTAACATATTGCATAATGGGTACAATACAATACGGCTCAATACAAACAATTGTTAAGGGAATGCAGACTGTTGTAGCTTGGACTGGGGTCCTTATAACAATAACTTGACAACACATGGTAGCTGCAGCTATTTGGGACAGCTCTGCTGTCACCGGAAGGGCACGCAGATGGTATCTACTGCGCATGGGCGTTTTCGCAACAACGGCTCCGTGCAAATTACACGACTGTTGTCGGCGAGTTTTGGCGCTACTCCAAAACGGAAAACACAATTTAGCGTTTTCAGTAGGGCCACAACGTATCCGCCAAAAAACGCATTTCTGTGTAAAAGGGACAGCAAACGTATTCAAAAACGTATAAAAACGAGCACAAAAACACGAAAACAAAAACTAGACTAAAACTAAAATGAAAATAGCTGCCAAAATTAACACTGATGCATTCATGATGAAACTTCATTAATTGAGAATAGTAGCTAGTCCAGGCAAGAAACGACAATGCTTTTAGTAGAATACACGCATATGCAGGCACGTGCACACATAGAGGCCATGGGGTGCTTGAGCACCTGCCTTTTTCAGCCTCATCCAAAAAGTGCCCTTTTTGAAAAAAATTAAATATATATTTTTTTACCGTTACGCATATAGACTGCCCTTCCAACTGAAAAATGTCAGGATAGAATCAAAATATTAGGTAAAGAGAGAGAGATGCCCCATATTGCATTGCAGTTTGCACGGCCTCCTCAGCGTGCCTCTCCGCGGACCTATATATTTTATGCATAGCGTGGGTGGTGATGATGATGATGATAGAAACCGCTGTGGCCCATACAGTTGAATGCTGGTATTACACTCATTGAGGGACACGAAGAAGTCAAGTCCGATGGGATTTGGGAATCTCAAATACAAATCGGGATTGGAATAAAAATTGCATTTATATTAAACAATACAGAATATACAGCACTTCTTGGGGTCTGTAGGGTAAGCACTTATTCCCTCCCCCCTGAACATTTATGGAGATGTATGGGCCTTTTAAGTCAGTGATAAAAGTGTCTTTCAAGGATAAGTGAGCTCCTGCACTGATTATTATAGTTCAATATTCAATATTTGATCACCAAAACCCCTCAAAAAGCATAAAAAGGGCCCCCCCTGCCCGAAGAGGGCCCTTAAAAATCGGTTAATATATACACACAAGTGTAGTGCCCTTTTCAGCCTTTGAGCACCTGCCCCTCTAAAGTCCTGTGCACGTCCCTGCGCATATGGCTATTACGCAGCCTTTTGGGAATTACCTAGACCCCTCGCGTCTATTCGAATACAAACCGGTTCATGATTCCGCGTTCGCGTTTTGCGCTCTGATTGCCACTGATGTTTCTGGTCGCACCAATCGTGTGACGGCAAGTTCTTTCGCCGGTTAAGCTTAGGCACTCTTTCGAAGTTGGTTAAGGTTAGAGTTTGTCTTAGAGCAGGGCGATAGAACGGCAACCCTGATTCCAAACTCTAACCTTAACCAACTTCGAAAGAGTCGCCTAAGCTTAACCAGTGATAAACTAGGCATTAGGTAGTTTGCTGCTGGTCAAGGCAGAAATGGGCGCGTCACGCAATTGGCGCACATGTCACACGACCAGAAACGTCAGTGGCCAATCAGATCGCACCAGAAACGGCAGTGGCCAATCAGATTCGCAAAGTGCGAACGCGGAAGCATGAACCGGTTGGTATTCGAATAGACGCAGACCGCTCTAAAACTATACTTATATTCACCACAATATAAAACAGGGGATGTATGGATGAAAAAAAATCTTTTTCACATATTGAACGATAGATACTCAATGTCAAATGGGCAATATTATTATATCCATAGTCAAGTCAAGTAAATTTTATTTATATAGCACATTTCCAGGCAGCGGCAGCTGGCACCAAAGTGCTTCACAGGCAGGTTGATAAAAACAAAATAATGTGATGCAAGATATAAGATTAAAAACATAGTAAAGCAATGAAAGTAATAAAAACAAAATAATATGATGCAAGATATAAGATTCAAAACATAGTAAAGCAATGAAAGTAATAAAAACAGGTAGGACACAGTAAAACAAAGAGGATAGAAGGGCCAGGGATCTAGTGGTGATTAAGTGGGGGGGAAGGCCAAAGAGAACAGGTAGGTTTTTAAAAGTGATTTAAAAGCCTGCACGGTCTGTACGCTGAGGGGGAGGCTGTATATAGCTATAATAATATAGTTTTAGCCCTGCAAACACTGCCACGTATTCCTATACTTTAAAGCGTTGGCCTTTTAACCAACACAGACACAGTCAGTACAAGTACAGATTGAGTTAATAGTCTGAGTATGAGATTACATTTTCTCCACCATGCCGGAGATATGTTATGATAAATTGTATTGAGCTTCTCAGGGGTCATGAAATATCGATGAAGCAATTTAAATTGAAACTCTCCAGTTAGATTAGACTACGGCTTATTGCTTTACGAATGGATTCTCCCAGTTCATGCCGGCTCTCCTCCAGAATTTGCAATTGCAAATGAGCCTTCAGTAGGTTCAATATAAATAAATAAAGTTTATTTAGTATAGCACCTTTCACAGAGCAGTCACAAAGTGCTTCACAAAGAAAAAAAAATAATAATAAAGAAAGTAAATAAATAAACAAGACCATAAAATACTAGAAAACAAACAATCAAACATAATGAACAAAGACCTTAAAAAAGAAAACACTCAACATTACAAGACAAAGGCCAGTTTGAAGACATTAGTCTTCATCTGCTTTTTAAAGGCATCAACAGAGACCTAAGTGACCTATTGGTGATATATGGATTAATCGGGTCACAGATGTACACAGGTGCCTGACCATGCATGGCTCTATATGTGAAAACAAGTACCTTAAAATCAATCTTAAACTTAATGAGAAGCCAATATAAGGAAGATAGAATGTGTATGATGCGAGTTGTCCTGCTGGACCTGGTCAACAGCCTGGCAGCAGCGTTCTGGACCTGGTCAATAGTCTTGCACCAGAATTATGGACCTGATCAATAGCCTTGCAGCAACATTCTGGACCTGGTCACTAGCCTTGCGGCAGCGTTCGGGACCTGGTCAATAGTCTTGTAGCAGCTTTCTGGACCTGGACGTTTGGACCCCAGGAAGAGTAGTCTCACCTTGGTGTAGACTAATGATGATCCACAATAAAACATTAAAACAATAGCCTTGCAGCAGTGTTCTGGACCTGATCAATAATCTTGCAGCAGAGTTCTGAATAACTCATTCAGCATGAAAATAATATATAATAATCTACTAAGCGACTAAAGTCCCAAAATAACAGGACATTCAGAAACAACATCAGACAAAATGTACCTGCGGCAAGTTTTTGTAAATGTCAACAATGCTACTCTTGAGACCAAACAGACTAGTGTATTAACACCAGTTTTGCTAGTGTCCAACTGTCATGCTGACATGAGTACATCGAGAAAATATTTCTCTTTGCGTTGTATCTGAACATACTCGAAGACTCCCAACCCATTAAAAGATTAAAAGATTAAGAGGACACAACCGTAATTTTGCCCTCTAGCTCAAAAGCTCATTCAAGAGATCATAAACCACTTAAGCCCTGAGACTTTTTCAAAGTGGTTCCATGGTCACGGTCAAAATCAGCAGTGGTTGCCACATACAAATGCCATACACCATTGGAAAGCTGGGACCCTAAGGAATCATTTGTATGTCAATATTTTATGTCTGTTAACTCATTCACTGCCAATGACGAGTATACTCGTTATTGGGTGCCAAACGTTGAACGGCAACAACGAGTATACTCGTTATTTGATCGTTATTTCTTTTATTCAATATTTCTATTCATTACAGGCACACAGACTCGGGGTTAACATGGGGAATCATCATGAGAATGTAAAAGTCGAATTCCGGCCACATCACACTAGACGGCGGTATCGAGCACTCTTTATACCCTTCTATCTTTCTCTGTGGGATGGCCACAGATCTCCGGTTTCATGTTTCCTTGTCGGGCGAGGGCAGCCGTTCTGCCGGTTCCATCGAAGCACGTCAAACATCTCCGATCCATATGTTGTGGTGGATTATGCTGTCAACCAAATGGACATTGGATATACCAAATGGCGATCAAACAATTGGAATATTATTTATGGAAGATGGCGCCGCTACGTCCGGCTGCCTGTCTGTGCGCTCCGTCGAGACTGTGCATACTTTTGTTAATATTTATAGTTTTAAGAGTTTTGTCTGTACCAACAGTAGGTGCAATTAATGTGTATGACCGTCAGTCACTTATAGACATTGGATTACGGGAAACTTACCGACTGGATTACTCTCTGGATCAGCTCTCTGAACCGCAACAATGGCCCGTTGAGATCTTGAGGACATCAGGACCGGATCTCGCCCCCAGGGACAAAGGACCCAGACGGCGAGGAAAGAGAGCTGGAGTCCGTAACAGGCTGAGAACCAGGCGGCACAGGACACCACTACCCAGTATATTGCTAGCCAATGTACAATCAATAGACAATAAACTGGACGACATCCGAGCAAGGATTCAATTCCAGAGAGACGTTAGGGACTGTAACGTTCTCTGCTTCATCGAGACGTGGCTGGCGCCAGAAGTCCCAGACCACGCCATCCAACCGGCCGATCATTTCTTCATTCACCGCAAGGATAGAACAGCAGAATCCGGTAAACAACGTGGAGGAGGTATTGCCTTCATGTTGAACAAACATTGGAGTGACCCAACTAACGTGAAGGAACTATCCAACCACTGCTCCCCATAACTGGAATATATAACCATCAAGTGTCGTCCTTTCTTCCTCCCGAGGGAGTTAACGGCGATCGTCCTGCGCTCTCCAGACTACACGACGAGGTAAATAGAATCCAAGAGGCGAATGTTAACGCCGCCATTTTAGTTCTGGGAGATTTCAATAGCGCCAATCTGAGAAAGGTATTGCCCGACTTCTATCAGCATGTGACTTGCAACACCAGAGGCGGTAACATCCTAGATCACTGTTACACGCAATTTAAAGGTGGCTACAAGGCTCATTCTGATAGTGGCTTCGGTAAGTCAGATCACGCATCAATTTTTCTTACACCGAAGTACAGACAGAGAATTAAAAGTACTCCCGTAGTCTCGCGAGAGGTGCAGAAATGGGATGTGACGTCAGAGGATACGATCCGGTCAGTGTTTCACAACACAGACTGGAATGTGTTCCGCGACACAGATAACATTAATGCCTACACGGAGACAGTGCTGGACTATGTTTGTACTAGGGTGAAAGAAACAATCCCCACTACCAAAATGAAAGTTTACCCAAATCAAAAACCCTGGGTAGACAAATCCGTCCGTGAAGCTCTGAGAGAGCGCACCAAAGCATACAACGACGGCCTAGAGGCAGGCAACATGAATGACCACAAAGTGGCGCGATACAACGTAAGGAGGACTGTGTCAGAGGCCAAACGACGCTACAGGGATAAAATTGAACTCCAGTTTGAACAAGCTGACTCTAGAGCTATGTGGCAGGGGCTCAAAATGATGACAGACTACAAAGGCGCCTCCCTCAAACTGAACAGTGACATCTCCTTAGCAAATGACCTCAATACCTTCTATGCGAGGTTTGATGCTGGTAATAACAACACCAGCTCACAAGCCTCGGCAATGGGGGGGGGGGGTCGGCTGCTGATGGAGGCGCAGTGTTCAGGGTAACAGAGCATGAGGTGAGGCGGACCTTTAAAAAAGTGAATATCAGGAAGGCAGCAGGTCCAGACGGCATCCCCGGCCGCGTCCTAAAAGTCTGTGCCGACCAACTGGCCCCAGTATTCACTGACATATTTAACCTGTCCTTAGAACAGGCTGTCATCCCCACCTGCCTGAAGAAGTCCACTATTATCCCTGTACCCAAAAAATCCAAGCCTGCTTGCCTCAACGACTACCGCCCTGTAGCTCTCACCTCCATAGCCATGAAGTGCTTCGAGAAGCTAGTAAAGGGCTACATCTGCTCCTCCCTCCCCATCAACATGGACCCCCTGCAATTTGCATACCGCCCCAACAGGTCCACGGAGGACGCCATATCCCATGTGCTGCACACAGCAGCATCACACCTGGACAAGAGGCAGGGGAACTATGTGAGAATGCTATTCATCGACTACAGCTCGGCATTCAATACCATAGTCCCCTCCATACTCATAGCCAAGCTCAGGGACCTGGGCTTGGGCTATGACCTCTGCCAGTGGGTCTTGGACTTCCTGACTGGCAGACCCCAGGTGGTGAGAGCAGGCAACTGCACCTCCTCATCCATCACCCTCAACATAGGGGCCCCCCAGGGCTGTGTTCTGAGTCCCCTCCTCTACTCCCTGTACACACACGACTCAGCGGAGTAGCAATACAATCGTCAAATTTGCTGACGACACAGTGGTGGTGGGCCTGATCTCTGCCAACGACGAGAGGGCCTACCTGGAAGAGGTCAAGGTCCTGGCGGGATGGTGCCAGGAAAACAGCCTCTCCCTGAACGTCAGCAAAACAAAGGAGATGATTGTGGACTTCAGGAGGTCGGGGGTCAAGGACTACAGCCCCCTCAGCATCGACGGGGCACCGGTTGAGAGAGTCAACAGCTTTAAGTACCTCGGAGCCTACATATCCGAGGACTTGACATGGACCACACACATTAACAGTGTTGTGAAGAAGGCACGACAACGCCTCTACTTCCTCAGGCGCCTAAGGAAGTTCCAAGTCAGCCAGAAGATCCTTAAGAACTTCTACTCATGTACAATAGAGAGCATCTTGACCGGCAACATCACCTCCTGGTTTGGGAATAGCACTGCACAAGACCAAAGCAGACTACAAAGAGTGACACGTTCAGCCGAACGCACAATTGGAGGGGGGCTCCCCACCCTCCAGAACATTTACTACAAGCGTTGCAAGGGCAAGGCTAAGAGAATCATTAAAGACTCCAGTCACCCGAACAACTGCCTCTTTGAACTGCTGCCGTCAGGCAAGCGATACAGGAGTCTCAAGGCGAGCACAGAAAGACTCAGAAGAAGCTTCTATCCCCAGGCCATCAGGCTGCTAAACGAACAATGAATGAACACTACACAACAACAACCACCAAACGCACATAGCACACACATCCACACGCACACACTCACTTTAAACAAACACACTGTAGCACCCACTCCACACACTTATAGCACACACCCACTTTAAACAAACACACTGTAGCACCCACTCCCCACACTTTATATTTATGGATGAAGGATTGCACTACAACTCGTACACCTTACTGTAAATTGTACCTAAAATTGTACCTCATCCCATTTCTGCTTTGCACTAGATAGTACTGTACATTAGTACACTGCATAGTATTGTGTATTGTATATTATATGGTAACTCAGAACATTGTACATATGTCTATACCGAACACTGTGACCTCATTTTCTTCTTCTAAATTCATGCTATATTATGTTATTATGTTATTTGATACTATCTTGTCTAGCACAGTCTCTGGAGCGTAACAGTAAGAAGCATTTTGTATGAAAGTATTCTGTACTTCTGTATGACAACTATTAAAGAACTTGAACTTGAACTTGAACTTGAACTTGGAATACTCCCGATCAGAGGTAAGGACGTTTTGATGTCAATTTTAGCTTGATCCTGCAATGCTTTCATACAGATCGGGCTGATCTGTGGTCAATGCGAATGCCGTTACTGACAATAAAATAATCAGAAATGACCCCCTCCCCCCCCCTTTCATGCATTCATGATGGAACATAATAGCTATGATATAGATTTGAGGTATGTTTCACTATGTCACTCAATTCACTATGATTTGAAAATGGGGGACCCTGATGTAAACAAGACAAACGTCTTTCTCTGGTCTGCATCACCTTAACAATTGTATGTATTGAGCCGTACTGTATTGTACCCATTCTGCAATCTGTTAAGTTTTTCTCAATTGCTTTGGTGCATTTCTCTGATCAGAATTAAAGTTCTCATAACTGTTAGTTCAACCTCCACAACATTTTGTCATTTGTGCACATCATAGTAGCAGTTTCTCATTCCTCCAAACAAATTGCAAATGCTTTTGGACATGCATCAATTGCTTTCATACAATTCTCTGCTGTTTTATAACATTATCATTTGCTTATGTCATGTCAGTCAAAATTAACTATACTTACAGTATGACTGCTGAATAGTCATTCCCATAGACGCCCACGTAATAGAGCAGACGATGCACGTGCTCTAGGACTATTGAACTTGGGGGAGCAAGTTTATGATCTTGCTCCACCACTTTTTGATCATATGAAAAATATGATATACCCCCCCCCCCCCCAATATATAAATCTAATCATAACTACGTAATTGCAATCAAATTAATAATACGCAATGACACTTAATAACAAGTTTTTAAGTTTCCAAAGATTGCGAACCCCCCCCCTGCCCCATTATGGTTTGATCCAGTACCTCCAATCTCCAGCGCGTAGACCTTCAGCACACAGCGCTGCAGTCTGGCTGCACGGCTGCAGCGGGTAGGCTGAGTGTAAATCAAAGGAGTGTGTCATAATATTGGTGGCAGGCAGGCTTTTCCAGTAAGTTGTTCAAATAAAAGGATTATGTTAGACATAAGTTACTATTGAGTGGTAGTAGAACTTCTACGGTTCCACCACGCAATACAATAAAAGTGTTTCACGGTCCCGAATTGCGATCTGGTCATACGGTTTCCTCGAATAAATAATAATAACGTTTCCCTCTCTGGTTGGCGTTAGCTTTAGTGCTAGCCGCTAGCTAACGTTATCTAGATATGTGGTGTGAGGCACTGTGAGCTGGATGACGTTGACTTCATTTGCAAACGTTAACGCTATCTATATGGCAGACGAGCAGGGCCGTATTAACGACGGCCGCGGCCCGTGGGCCTATAGTGACGAGGGGCCTAAATCTTTTTTTTTTTACTTTTTTTTTTTGAGATCGATGTCATGATTGTGCACTGCAGACTCAGGGAGGAGGCAGAGAAGGAGAGAAAGAGACACAAGATTTACAGGTAATGGAAATATATCTTTTTTCTCTTATTAAAAACTTGGCCTATTTGAAAGGAGATTGATTTAATAAAAATGAATGAGCGAAAAATCAATATACAGTGTATATACAGTATATATATATATTAATATATTATTATTATTATTATAGTAATTGGCTATCATACTGCAATATAAACTGAGTTTTATAGTGAAAAGAGCAGCTTTATTGGTCAAGATTGAAGGCTCTATATTGCAGGAAATTGCACGTACAGGTTCATTAAATAAAAAAAAAATCTGCCATGGAGGGGTTCATGCCGGACCCCCTCCAAACCACCCCTTGCCTGTCAAAAAAAGGGAAAAAAAATTAAAAAAAAAAAAACAAAAAAAGGAAAAAAAAATAATTGACCCCCCACTTTCAACTATAACTAGGCGGCCATGGTCATTCCCTATTAAACTATTAGTCCTCAATTCATTGATTGAGTCATTACATACAAAAATGTTGAACTAGTTGTCAAAATCTATCAATCACGGTCTCACAATGGCTGAGGCTGGTCAAAGGGTGCAGCCAAATATTGAGAGAAGCATTGTAAATTAAATTACTGTATTCAAACATTTCGTCGGGAGAGCAGGTGTGTATACTGGACAGTAATTCAGCACTAAACAATCTGCACTGCACTACTGCCATTGTGTCATACATGAAGCTTGCAGTGGGACAAGAACTTGTCACTTTTTACATTTTACATTTAGACAGCTTTACTGCAGCACAGATTTACTGTATTGTAGTGTACAGTAGTGTTACAGTAAATATTTGCCATATTTACAGTATGGTACTGTACTGCATTATTTTACAAGTGGGAAGCACTGTTATTGTACACTACAGTAATATGGGTTACTGTAAAGCAGTATATCTCATGTTTGCTGTACATTACTGTACTTTTACTCTGCACCACATAGGATTGCAAGACAACCTTGCAGAGGTGGAAGAGGGCCCCTTTTTACTCTGCAACAAGAGGAAGCCATTTGTGCAATGGTGATTGCAAACAATGCCATAAGGTTGACAGAGATACAAAGCGCTGTTATAGAGGATTACAATATCTTTGGGAATATTGAATCCGTTTCAATCGCTACAATTGACAGAGTGCTCAGTGGAAATTAAATGTGCATGAAACAATTGTAGTACAATTGAAAAATGAGTAGCCATTTGACTGGAACAGAGTGAAGGAGATCCACCACCAGTATGCACAAGTAAAACATTTATGTGTTCTATGCATACTCTAATGTTCAGTACTGTAAACTGGTTACTTTGTGTAGTGCCATGCAGTACACTTACATGACAGTTCATACTGTACAATATGTTGTCCAAAATGCATTATGCTACACAGGAAAAGTTTATAGTTTTTATCTCTGTCTCTTCTGGGATAAAGCGTGTACCAGGGAACCACTGCACACATTATACGTTGATGAGGCGGGTTTCAATCTGGCAAAAGGTAGACCACGTGGAAGAAATCCCATTGGACAGAGAGCAACCATTGATGTCCCAGACCAACAAGGAGGGAATATTACAATGTGTACAGTGTGTACAGTAATGTGTAACTGTAGATTTCAAATGGCTGTGCAAATAGTGTATAGTGCTGTCTTGAGCATTTTCAGGTAGTGTCACCAATATCTGACTTTTTTGCATTGGAAAACACTTACAGAGTGATCTGTCATAATGAAAACATGACAAAGCCATTTGACTATCTTGTTCATAAACAATGGTGTCAGGACTTTTCATTTTGATGACAGTGACACTTTCATTGACAAGGATACTTGCTTTTGAGGAATGAACTATCCATTTTGAGCAAGTGACACGCTTCTGCAGGTTATCAACTAGGTTTTGCAGTTTGTACTAATTGTTTTGAGAAATGCACTAACAGTTATGAGAACTTTAATTCTGATCAGAGAAATGCACCAAAGCAATTGAGAAAAACTGTAAATAAAGTTTTCATTCATTCATTCATTCATTCATTCATTCATTCATTCATTCATTCATTCATTCATTCATTCATTCATTCATTCATTCATTCATTCATTCATTCATTCATGCATGTTGATGAGAAGGGGACAAGCTTTCTCAGCGCAGCATTACACAACACTGGGTACTCGTTCCGGGCTGATTTCCAGAACTTTGCGAGGGCCTGTCCAGTGAACTTGACTTTCAGTAGCTCGTCGTACGAAAGAGGAATTAGTATCACCAGGCGTGCATGAAGAATCGAGAATGAAATCTACTGTATGTTCAGTCAGCTTTTTATTTTTACGACAGGTCCGCCATTTTGAAACGGATGGTTGCTAAATGTTCACAGAAGGTAGACACACTTATCTATGCCAATAACATTCCATTTTGTGGTATATAATCCGGAGAAATAAAAAATTATAATCAGGAAGTCATTTGCTTGCAGAAAGATGGAGATCTCTGGGAGTTTTTCGAAATGTCAACGCTAGGGGTGTGGAACGGTTCACAAAATCCACGGTTCGGTTCGTATCATGGTTTTAGGGTCACGGTTTTCGGTTCGGTAACATTTTTTATTAAATGTAACACTCCAAAAATACCATACATCATAATAATAAAAAAAATAATCCAACTTTTCAGTTATTCTCAAGGATGTAGTCATGCAAAAACTAAAAGAATGAGGCAGTTTGACATCAGGCACATTATTTTGACAGTGACCGGTTAGAGCTAGGAGAGATTTTGGTACAGCAAGAGGGGAGGACATGCTTCCCATTTATTTGGTAAAAAAAAAAGTTTACAGCGGTTTGTCTTAAATAATGTTTGGCACACAAAGTGACTGAAAAATATAGGCAACATTTGTCAAAGTATTAACTTAGTGCAAACAAACAAAATAATTAAACCTTTTTATTTTTGTGGCCACATTATAGACAAAGGCCATCAACTAGGGATGTTCGATATTGGCTTTTTTACCGATATCCGATATACCGATATTGTCCAACTCTTAATTTACGATACCGATATCAACCAATACCGATATATGCGGGGTCCCCCCCCCCCCCCCCCCCCCCCAAAACGGAATAATTTCAGGTAATTAACATTACATATCTCTTGTCCTGGAATTAACACAACATTATGCATACTTTTGACAATAAATTAAATAAGAATTTGTTCTTACTTGCTTGCCTGGGTAAATAAAGGTTAATTAAATAAAGGAAAAAATAAAATTTATAAAATATTTTTTTTAATATTTTTTTGGAAAACCAATACAGATCATTTCCGATATTACATTTTAACACATTGACCGCCGGGGGTTGTGCCCATCTTTGTACCCTCTCTGCCACCGTTAAAAGCCTATGGAGATGTTTACCTTCTTTGCAGGGCTATAACTTTTTTAATTGTATTGCTATATTGACATTACTATGGCCCATTCAACATCGATTATCTATCGTTCAGGATGTGGGAACGTTATACTTTTTCATTCATACATTGTTGTGTTAATACCTTCGAGAATATAAGTATGTTTTTAAGCTTTTCTGCTGTAATTCCAAAAACGCTAGTTGGCCCAAACGCATATGATAGATTATCGATTGGCGTTTCTTTCCCATACATGCTATATTAAAAAATTCAAATGTATATGATCGGTATACATTATGCTTCATCATGCGTGGAGGAAAGGGGGGGGGGGGGGTCGTTTATAATTCCTTGATCATCAGTAACGGCTTTATGTAGTATGGGTGGATATATTGATCAGACTGATTGCAAACAAGGAAACGCACAATCGGGCTGAAAATAACGTTAATGTCCTCTTACCGTGGGCCGATGAGACTGGCAGAAAAAGATCCCAATTATTCGACGCCGATCACCTACATCCATTTCCGGTTTGTATAGCGCAATAAACGCCGAAATCATATCGATTATTGCATTATGGCAGCGATCCATATATACTATAGTGTCTGTCAGGAGTCCCGTAGCGAGAGGTGACTGCCGGAGGAATTTCCTCAATGCACAGATGACACTTCCGGTTTTTGTGAGAGTGTAACTCGCCCGACCATCCACCAGGCGGCGGTATTGAGCCGTTGCAGTCACATCTAGGGTCCCGCTGGAGTCCGGAGGTTGGCTGGATGAATTATGAATGCCATGGCGAAAAAATTAAATATTGATCTAAAAAACGCTGTACAGCAATGTTGGCGGTCAACGCATGGCTGGCAATAACGCTGAAAAGCGATTTTGGCGACCAATGTGTTAATGCCAATAGCGGCCGATAATATCGGACATCCCTACCATCAAAATAAACCTTGATTTACCGGTTGAATGCCTACCATCCACTTCAATGTTAGCATTAATAACGCCTAATCTATGTTTTAAATTATGGCTTAACCTTTATTTACCCAGGGTAGGTTCGCTGAGCACAGATGCTCTTTTTCAGCTACGCCCTGCTTCACATTCACACAGTTCCATTCATACCTGGGAGCTGCCCAGTACAACCACAGTCTGACACCATTGGCCACTGAGCAACTCCACTGGAGCAGTTGGGTGTTAAGTGCCCTGCTCAAGGGCACTTCAGCGGCAGATTTCTCCTGCCGGTCCCGAGCATCGAACCGGCGACCTTCCGGTCACAAACCCGATTCTCTAACAATTAGGCCACCGCTGCCCTCTTATCAATGACTTGTTTTCCTGTCAACATTGTCGAAGCGGATTGTTTTTTTATCGGTTCATTTTCGTTTTATAGCATTTTGAAAAGCCCTCGTTTTCAAGAAAAATATAAAGATTCCATGATAAAAGACGTTTACTGGAATATTCTAGAATACACAAAAACGTTGTAATTTTTCGGCCTATTTATGAATCGTTTTCAAATAAACGCTAGATTATCGATAGTATGTGTACGTATGCACGCTGGAGACGCGAGCTGAAAAATCGATTATCTGATTTCCTCATCAGCGATCGCACACACACACACACACACATAGGGCAAACGCTGAGATCTTAGCGAATACAACTCTGATTATCCCAAGACTGGTAAAATAGATTCCTTACCTCAGATCAGATGTTCTCCAAAAAGATCATTCCAATTCCTGATCGCCATTCCAAATATCGATCACTACTGTCTACTATCGATTGGCTACTGTGAATATATATTCCAGGCTGATTCCCGTCCCGCAATGACTTCCATGTTGAGCAGACAGCTTGCCAGCTCAAGGAGCCAGCTGGCTCCGCCTCTACATATCGACTGATCCCATGTCAGTCTAAGCGACTGACGTGCAGTTACTCAGGGATAGACGATAGGGGGCGCTTTTTTCCATTCTGAGCTGCTGGAGGAGCTGCTGTACCAACGGGAGACTTGGTTGATGAAATATGAAATCAGATCGCTAATAAAAAAAATTAACGCTAATACACGTTGTGGGCATTCAGGCATTGGGCTGATAAAACGTCATATGACGTCATGGGCACTGAAAGTGTTAAACATTATGAAGTATTCTCTTATGCCGCTTTTCACTGCATGGTACCTAATCGACTCGACTCGCTTTTGCTTTCTGAGAGTCTTGGTAGCCGTATTTGAAGTGACGTCACACGAGGAAGTAAATAGTCAACAGTAACACGCCGTTGGAACCAGGAGAAGCCCTGATGATATAATATAAACCAACAGCCAATAAATGTGAAGTTATCTTTGAACCTCTGTTTGAACCATCTTTGAGCCTCGTCAATATACCCCCCCCCCTTCCCCACTAATGGAATTGGTGTTGTGGAATCACTTCGGTGTGAGCGTTTCCACGGTTAGCTTGCGGCTAACATTAGTTAGCTTAGCTCGCGGCTAACGTAATGTTAGCCTAGCTCGCGGCTAACGTTAGGTAGCTTAGCTCGCGGGCAACTTAGTTACTGCCTCTCTGCATCCCAATAACAGAACAATACACACATGCCCCGAACCGTGGAGGTCGTACCGAACGGTGTACGGTTTGAATGCATACCGTTCCACCCCTATTCAACACTCATTGAAAGCCCTGTCTCTCCGTCATCATAATGACTACAGAAAAATGGCAGCTCGGATTTATTTCCGGTCGAAATTCGCTAGCTATTGAATACAATTCCTAAACTGATATTTCATTAATAACACTTTAACCTATTGGTAAACAAACATATTGCTGAAAATATACAATATGACTGCTGTTGTGACATGGTTAGGGTCTTTACTTTTACATACATTTGAAAATAAAATGCAACATTACATCATACAGTCTAGAGAGAATGATTTATGGCGTGATGTCATTTGCGGTCCGCCGATGGACCGCACGGGTGGAAGAGCTTAACTGCACCTTAAGTTTGAGTCCCAAATCTTGTTGTATGCAAATATAATGATAATAAAGTACAATCTAATCTAATCTATTATATACAAGGGCAGTATTTGATTTTCTGAGAGCCTGTGATTGGGTCAGAGTGTAACCAGGACTACAGGGTTACATACAGGTTATCAGGGTCTACTAAACACTTTCAACCAGTGGTGTAGTCTAGTCTGAGGTAGTGGGCATACTGTGACTTTATGCAACATGACCCCCCCACCCCCCCATAGAATGAAAGGTGGGCACTTATGAAGTCCAGTCATGATTACTGTGGTGCCAATATAAAATACGGATGAGTCGGTCGCAGTCAACCAGCACCTGCTAACGGGTAAGACCCTTTAATGGATCGGACCCTTTAGCTCAGCTCGTTAGTGACACCCTATGGTCCTACTGTAGGTTAATTTAAGCTGCAACGTCCCTCATATGGGATGTTTTTCGGATTTTTTGCAACCGGCACTTTGGCGACACCTAGTGGCTCGGGTGTGCATATTTTGTAATACAATATATATATCGAATTGAAGGCTTATTTGTTGCCTGTCGATAGCGACACAATCCGACAAAATCCGATCAGCGGTTCTTGAGTTACATGCCGGTATTTGAGGCTTGTGCAAAGTACACGGTATTGCGCAAAATACCACTCCCGACTCAGGCTGCAGTAGTTCCGTCAATCTAGATCCAATCTCGAAAATGATTGTGGATCGTTGTAACCAAAAGTGTGGCTTTCCAATGATACCCCACATGGGGATCTAAATAAAAAAATTCAAAACACGAAGAAACACGAAAACAGGAAGAGGAAAACAGCCGAATGAATTGAAGTCTATGAGAAAACTGAGTTTTTCTTTGTACACAGTTTACCAAAATCACTCCTAATCACTAATTTCTGAATGGATCTTTATGGAATTTGGATATGTACTACATAAGGCTTCAGGCTATGGCTCCGTCTGGATTTGTAAGCCATACCACCTTCTGGGGAAATACTACCTCTGGACTACTAACTACTACAGAAAAACTTGAGTAACAAGTTTTTTTACGACTCAAGTTCAGACCTGTATGTAACTCTATTATGTTAGCACTAAAAGTAATTTTTTTCTGGAATCAGAAACTTCAGAATGTCCTCTTTTAAAAGAGACCAGGCTTATGCATGTGCTATAAGTATAAAGTATGTTGTTTTGGTTTGCAAAAAAAGTATGCAGTCCTCAAGTTCAAGTAAAAAAAATTGGCACTTTTCTGCCCGCCTGTTAAGAGGCAATCCACTCGGTTAGATTGGTGACAGCGGTGGGATCTCACTGACCTGTGATTCTGTATCCAGGTTTATGTAGTAATGGGGGTGGGATCTCGTGTGTGGACAAAATAATGTGCAAAGATGCACTTCTCAGGGGCAGTACGACTACAAACTACAGATAAGTCAGTTGCAATCAACCAACACTTGCTAACGGGTCAGGCACTTTAGCTCAGCTGGTTAGTGCGGCCGTCTGTGGATCCTATGGTTCCATGTTCAAATACACCTCAGTTACACCAATAATAAGCTGTATCAATTATGTAGGCCAATTCAAATTGTTTCCCAATTTGTTATTTCCTGAAAAACATCCAATCTTCATGTCACTTCATCAAATGTATACTACTGATATAGTATGTTACTATATTCTATACTATGCATTTTAATTCTAAAGATGTAGGCTAAATCAGTAAACACTTGTTTCACAAAGTGGGTAAACTGAATGTAGTTCAAGTTCAAGTTTCTTTATTAGTTGTCATACAAAAATACAGAATACTTTTATATGAAATGCTTTTTTCTGTTCTGCTCCTGAGAGTGTGCTAGATAAGAATAGATAAGTATAAAACAGAAAGTCAAAAGTATGAAAACAAGTGTAAACGAAAGTGTTCAATATACATTAGGGGTGTAACGGTACACAAAAACCAAAGTACGGTACATACCTCGGTTTTGAAGTCACGGTTCGGTACAGGTTTTCGGTACAGTGGGGGAAAGTTTGGCTTTCCATGTTCCACTCAGGGGTGATGTAGTGTGCAGTAACTAATTGTACTTGTAGGGCTGTCAACTAATATTCTATATTAAAATTTATAATCGACTTGTAAAAAGATTTAAAAATCATAATAATTATATTAGATTGTGAAAAAAACAGCACGTTAGTCGTTAGTGGTTAACATACCGTTGTATTAGTTCTGTACACTACACAGCCGTTCGGTACGGTACGGTACACACTGAAACGGTTCGGTACGGATACGTGTACCTTTACACCTAGGGTGACCAAACGTTCCGATTTGTGCGGGACAGTCCCGCATTTCAGCCCTCTGTCCCGCATGCCGCAACAGAAGAAAAATGTCCCGCATTTCAATAAACAATTATTATTATTATTATTATTATTATTATTATTATTATTATTATTATTATTATTATTATTATTATTATTATTATTATTATTATTATTATTATTATTATTATTATTATTATTATTATTATTATTATTAATATTATTATTAATCATTATTGTTTTTGTCCTCTCATTAATCCCCAAACATGCACTAATGCACGCACCGCAAGTAGTAACGTTATGTAACATAGCCTATAGTCTAACCAGCATGAGCACATTATATATACCTGGCGCGAAGTTGCGCGCAATGAACAGCTTGCGCCAGGTACTATATATAAATGTAGCAGGGTGGATTATCCCTGCTTGTGGGAGTAGTAGTACACATACACTGGGTAGTAGGATACTACAGTATTGGACCTATATGTACCCCCCGTCTTTGGCCCCGAACGTCGTTCTGGAGGGCTTGCAGTTGGAGTGGATGGGGCCCAGGATTTACTAACCTGGGGGTTGGTACTCTGGTCTCCCTCGCCTTCCAAGGCGGTCAGCAGTAGCTCCCCACACACCCTCACTCCCTCAGTACCTCCGGCAGCCCTCCCACACCCAGTGACTGTCAGTTCAATAGTATTATTGGGCTTCCCTTTAAGCAGTACCCTTCCTTGACCACCTATATAGACCCTTCAAATGCTATTCTGTAAATAGGGTGTAAGGGTTAAATAATTATGCAGTCACAATATTTACCCAGAGGTTAGAATAGCAAATGGAACTCAAAGAAAGAGACACACACAATGATCCCAATTAGGTCTACTTTAGTGAAGCCTGGGCAGGTTATACATTACAATGTTAATTCTTAATATAAGGCACCGGGTGCTCTTGTTATCAATGTAGGGGAAGCTCTTCCCACCATAGGCACCGAGTGCTCAATACATTAAACCACCCCGCTTGTACTGGGGGAACCAAGGCATAGAATGTAGACACATTGGGAATCAAACAATCAAATAAACAAATAACAAAATAAACCAATAAATGTGGGCCCACGTTACCAAAGAAAACCTAACCTAAGCCAGCTTAAATTGTTTGGGGTACCCCTTAGACACTGGTTGTTAGCGCTCACTTCGCCCGCAGGCCGCACCACACTGTGTAACGTGCAATAGATCCTGGGCACCGAAGCCCTAATGTTACTCTACCAAAATGGCGGCCGCACCGCTCCACCACCGTCCTGGTGGCAAGATGGCGTCGAACGCTCTCGTCGCAGGTGCTAGCAAGCGGGGCAGGAGCAGGGGCAGTGGTGGGTTGAGAGTGCGTGCTGTGTGCTGGCGACCTCTGCTGGACGGGACGACTCCCGTGCTGGCTGCTCCCAGCCGGTGCAGAGCTGATGCAGAACGCCGGTGAAGACAGCTGCTGACGGCCGGAGCAGACTGTTTGTAGGTCCACGCACGTATCTTGGCTCGCTCTCTATACCGGTACAGTAACTACTATAACCCGATAGATAAGGACTCAGATATGGTATTAGCCGCACGCTACTTATACCGCACACAGTAACTACTATAACCCGATAGTGTTAGTACCTTGTTCTGTACCGTTTGCTCACACACTATCGCTGGTACTTCTAGGATATCGCGTCCACTAGCAAGTACTTCCTATCACCTGTCACTATTCCACGGGGCTCTCCAGCTTCACTTCTTCAACGGGGCTATTCCAAAGCACACGCCCGTTGTGGCTGCGACCGTTCACGGTCAAGTCCAAAGCCGAAGAGAGCGTCTCTCTCCTTCCGCTCCCATATATCTCCTTCCATCTCTCTCCGACACTCTCCGCCTGCCATCGCCCCCTGCTGGTCCCGCCTACTAGCTCCACAGGGAAAAGGATTTGTAGACTAGAATCCAGTAATGCCGTTTATAATCCATATTCCAGCGATAGAAAAAGGAGGCGCTTGTGTCATTGTTCGTACGAGTATCAATGAAACTCATTAGAATGTCTTGGTGCAGAGAGGGGAGATAAAAAGGCAAGTCAGCAGTTCTGAATAATATACAATATTTTCAGGCTGCTACATAATGCAAGCTGTTATTGGCGCCTTTAGTGTACAACAACAACAACAACAACAACAACAACAACAACAACAACAACAAATGTATCTCCACTCATGCTGCGGCTGCCTGTGATCATACTAGCTAGCTGTCTCTCTACCCTGCGTGGGGAAACTCCAGCAAAGGCTCACATATTCCTTCTTTGAAACAGAGGCCAGTGTTCTTCTCCGCCACTTCCCAGATGCGAGAGCGGCAAAGACAAGAGCAGACTTCACATCGTTCTACAGGTCTGCCATCGTCTACCTCGAGAAGTGGTTCAATTTCTCCAATGAAAATTATCTGAAGGCTCTTTCTGTCATGTCTCTAAAGAGAAACGTCAGCTTCACTGACCTGTGCACTACAGCTGAAGCCCTTAAGATCAACGGCATGTTAGACATGGATGCGCTCTATGAGGAGTTTTGTTTAATCGTTCCACGTCAGAAGGAAGTGGTGGAGATGGAGGCGACTGTTGGAGTGAAGTGGGGGCTGCTGTTGAAGGACATCCAGACCCCCAACCTGACCCAGCTGGCTTCATTCTTCCTGAGCATCCCGGTCACGAATGCTCGTAGAGAGGTTGTTCTCCCTCATGACCAGCGTGTGGACGGCCAGAGAAATAGATGAAGCGTGGAGCTCGTGAAGAGCGAAATACAAGTCAAAACTAATTTCTCTCTCACATGTGCAGCTTTTTATAAATATGCTCTTGGTCAGAAGGCTCTACTGGAAGCTGCATGGTCCAGTAATGCATATAGATTCCTCAAGCACTAACGGCACTATGGTGCTCTCCATGGTGCTGAAAACTTCAGAGGCACATTTCTATGTCTGAGGCGCAAATCGCGAAGGGTGTGTTACAGCCATTTGCTTAGCCTAGCCTACTAAGTAAGTAAGTAAGTAAGTAAGTAAGTAAGTAAGTAAGTAAGTAAGTAAGTAAAGTTTATTTATATAGCACTTTTCACAGAGACAACTCACAAAGTGCTTTACATACAGCAGAAATAAAATAAAATAAAATAAAAAGCAAGAACCATTCAAGAGATAAGAGACAGAACAAAACACAATGCATTACAGAGAAACAAAACAAAACAAAAGACATATTCTATACCTGAAGGAGAAGCTCAAACATTACCCAAAGGCCTGTTTAAACAGTAATGTTTTTAGCTGATTTAAAAAAAATTCAACAGACGCTACAGCTCTTAGGGAGGAAGGGCATTCCAGAGTCTAGGCGCTACAGACTGAAAGGCTCTGTCACCTTTGGTGATCAGCCTGGTGCGCGGAATGACCAACAGATCCTGGTCAGCTGTCCTCAGTGCCTGCTGGGCACATATGGTTCCAGCAGGTCAGTTAAATATTCTGGTGCCTGGTCGTGCAGAGCTCTGAAAGTGAGCACCAGGACTTTGAAATTAATTCTAAAATGTATAGGAAGCCAGTGCAAGGAGGCCAGAACTGGAGTAATGTGACACCTTCTGCTTGATCTGGTTAGCAGTCCTGCAGCAGTATTTTGGATGAACTGGAGGCGGTCTATGGATGATTTATTGAGGCAGGTGAGAACCGAATTGCAGTAGTCTAGACGAGAAGAAACGAAGGCATCAACTCTAGGTCAGAGTGGGAAACCATCGACCTGAACTTAGCAATATTCCTGAGATGGAAAAAACAGGTGCGGGTCACCGACTTGATATGGGTGTCGAGGTGCATGGCCTGATCAAAGTTTACCCCAAGGTTCCTGAGGTTGGGGCTCACATTAGTTTCTAGGGGCCCAAGGCAACCAGCCACCCTAGATGCAACACCATCAGAGGCCACGTGAGCACCTCGGTTTTGGCCTCATTTAGCTGGAGGAAGTTGCTAGCTAACCAGGCCTTAATGGCCAACAGACATTCATTTAAAACAATAAAATTAGAATTAAAATCATCAGGGCAATCAGGGTTAAAAGAGCAATACAGCTGGATATCATCCGCATAAAGGTGGTAGGAGATGCCTTTAAACGCGTTAATAATGTGTCCTAATGCGAGCAAATATAGTGAAAATAAAATCGGACCAAGTACCGAGCCCTGCGGGACCCCACAGGAAAGGGTAACAGACTCAGACACATGGGGGCCTACTCCGACTGAGAAACATCTACCTGAGAGATAGGACTCAAACCACTCATGTGCACTCCCTGTGACACCCACCCAATCTCTGAGCCTATTTAGCAGAATGTTGTGATCCACAGTGTCAAATGCAACACTGAGATCCAGTAGCACTAAAATGGAGCATCTACCTGAGTCGGCGGACATCATTAGATCATTGGATACTTTTAAAAGTGCAGTCTCCGTGGAGTGTTGCTTGCGAAAACCGACTGGAATTTGTCGAGAATGTGGTGTTCATTTAAAATGGATATAAGCTGGTTGGCAATTTTTTTTCTAAAATCTTGGACATAAATGATAATTTGGAGATGGGCCGATAGTTACTTGGTAACGAGGCGTCCAGACTTGGCTGAACGATTGCCTGTTTCAAGTAGGTGGGGACCTGGCCGGAGACCAAAGAGTGGAGGTGGAGGGTGTAATACCTGCCCTGACATTTGCAACCTTATTTACAAAAAATAGGAGAAAATCATGACAGTCCTCAGCAGATAAAACAGGTGTGACAGGGGTTTGTCGACTGACAATGATATTAATGGTGTCGAATAGGACTCTGGGGTTTAGTTTGCTAGATGAGATTAAGTTTGTGAAATAGGCAGCTCTCGCATCCTTAACCATACTGTTAAAATCAATTAAAAGTTGCTTAAAATGAAGACGGTGTACATTAAGCTGAGTGGACTTCCACTTTCGCTCAATACACCGGCAATTTAGTCTAAAACGACGAATATCCTCATTTAGCCAGGGAGAGGAATTTAAAGTGCGAACAGTGCGGGATTTCAGAGGAGCAACTACATCTAAAATGTCTGAGCAGTGCCGGTTAAAAGCATGGACTAAAGTATCAATGTCGCCATTAACGTTCAGAGATGGCACCGCACTGCTCTCAAAGGCTGTGGAAAATCTTTCTGCCGAGAGGTCATTTAGCATGCGCAAGCGTTTAACTCGCTTAGTGGAAGTTTTAAAAACTAAATTCAAAAGTATGCATTTGTGATCACTTAAAATCATTTCCTCATAAACAATGTTATCTATGTCTAATCCAAGAGTAAAAACAAGATCAAGTGTGTTACCTTTGTTGTGTGTGGGGCCTGAGACATGTTGGACAAAATTTAAGGATTCAGTGATACAAATAAAATTGGTGGCAAAATTGTCCAGTTTGATGATGGAGGTCAAAAAATCGCTAAAATCTGTCAAGAAAGAACTAACCAGGGGGTTGATAAATTAAAATACAATAAAATGGGTCGGTGTACCCAACTTTGGTGATTAAAAGTTCAAAGGAGCTGTGTGTAGTACTAGAGTGCACATCCCTGGAGGAAAAACAGTTCTTGTGCACCAGCGCTAAGCCGCCTCCTACGCGACTGGTGGTGGCATTTGACCGGGGGGGTCTGGGGGCACAGATAAAAGAGAAGTTTGGCGGACACAGTTCATTTAAAAATACATATTCCTCTGACCTTTGCCATGTTTCTGAGAGACAGAAAAAGTCCAAATCTTTGGCCGTAATGAAATCATTTAGGATGAAAGATTTGTTAGCTATAGAACGGGCATTTAACAAGGCCATTTTGATAGCCTTAGGTCCTAGTTTACTGGGTGGTTGTGACAGTGGGCACAGATGACAGGCATTCGCGCCCCGGCGAAACCTGCCACCAGACTCCCGTGGACTACGCCGTGACCAGTGATTTATGATGACTGGGATGGGGAAGGGGGAAGAGCTGTCAAGAGGGTTCACAAAAAACATAATACCATGGTCGGTTACCTGTTTTTGTATATGTATTTCACTTAGAGGATAACACTCTAGAGGCCATAACACAGGCCTACTAATGCTCATGTTATTATATTCATTCTGTATATACCTATTTACATTTAACCTGTTAATTAAAGTTTAAAAAAATTAAATGTATATATGATAAAAAAGTATTAAAAGTATTATCATTTTAATAAATGTACAATTTTGTCAGATTATCATTGAATGAAAAATGTAATGTTTGTAGTGTTCTGCACAGGTTTAGAATCAAGGAAGCCACTACCATTGTAATTTGTAGACAATGTAATACATGTATGCACTTCAGTATCACATTACAAGAGAGATCACAGGGTACATGTATCTTAACTCTATAGCCATATAACCTCTAGGAGTTGGTAGGTAATTTAACAGCATGTTGGATTGCATGGTATTCTTCTATACAGTGATCATGAGTATAATAAACAATTAAGACACAACACTATTGTGTTTTTAATACATTAAATGCTTATATTTTGATCAAAATTAATACATTATGTAAACATGATTATTGTATACATATTCATTACTGTCCCGCAATTTCAACAAATGTCCCGCAAAATCGACACGCTATCCTGCATTTGGATCATATGGATTTGGTCACCCTATTTACACCCCTAATATACATACAATATACAATGCAGAGTAGAAAAAAAGTAACTGAGTTACAATACAATATACAGTACAATGCAGAAATGGGATGAGGTACAACTTAGGGTAAGGTGCAATGAGGTATGAGTTGTAGTGCAAATCTCTTTACCAATAAATATAAAGTGTGTTAAAGTGACTAAAGTGGGTAAAGTGGGTGCTACAGTGAGTTGTTTGTTTAAAGTGAATGTGTACATATGTGGATGTGTGTGCTGTTAGTGTATTTGATGGTTTGTTGCATAGTGTTATTGTCGTTGAGCATCCTGATGGCCTGGGGATAGAAGCTCCTTCTGAGTCTCTCTGTGCTTGCCATGAGACTCCGGTATCGCTTGCCTGACCGCAGCAGTTCAAAGAGTCAGTTGTTTGATGATTCTCTTAGCCTTACCCGTGCAACGCTTGTTGTAAATGTCCTGGAGAGTGGGAAGCCCACCTCCAATTGTGCGTTCGGCTGAACGGGCCACTCTCTGTAGTCTGCTACGGTCTTGTGCGGTGCTATTCCCAAACCAGCAGGTGATATTGCCAGTCAGGATGCTCTCTATTGTGCATGAGTAGAAGTTCTTAAGGATCTTCTGACTCACTTTGAACTTCCTTAGGTGCCTAAGGAAGTAGAGGCATTGCCGTGCCTTCTTGACTACACTGTCACTGTGTGTGGTCCATGTCAAGTCCTCGGATATGTGGACGCCGAGGTACTTAAAACTGATCACTCTCTTGACCGGTGCCCCGTCGACCTCCTAAAGTCCACAATCATCTCTTTTGTTTTGCTGACGTTCAGGGAGAGGCAGTTCTCCTGACACCACCGCGTCAGAACCTCTACCTCTTCCAGGTAGGCCCTCTCATCGTTTGCAGAGATCAGGCCCACCACTACTGTGTCGTCAGCAAATTTGATGATTGTGTTGTTGTTCCCAGGGACCGAAACTAGAGAGCGCCACCCGCCATTGGCGCTCAGTTTTTACGTTTGGCACCTCCCACTGAGAGGTCTGACCGCCGTGTGGCGGGCAATCAAATAGTCATGTGAAAACCGAAAATCATGATCCAATTCTTTAGCAGAGTTCTCACTCGCTGTCTCAGCACAGACATGCAGCGCACCGCGCACTGCTGCTGCTGCTCCTGAGTCCTACCCCTCCCCACCTGTTTCTGTATGCCTGCATGTAAACAGAGGCTATTGCCTCCGACAGTCACCGTGACGTTAGTCTAGTCAGTGTGGGACCTTTGTGAGATAACGTTAGCTACCGTTACAAAATGACCCAGTCAACTATTCACTTAGTTTAATACATGAGGCATTGTGTAACGTTATCCAGCCGGCTAGCTACGGATAGCTCCCGACATCAACAATGCTCCAGCAATAGTCCAGTGCATAATACCTCCGTTGGCTAGGTAGCTCACTAGTCACTACGAAATGTTGCAGTAAACTAAATAGTTCACTGAGGCCATCCAGCAGTAGCTACAGAAAGCTCCTGACATCAATGTCCTACAACAACAATATGCGTATTCGAGTCCCTGGCTTACATCGCATGAATAGGGTCCAGCTGTTGCTCAGGAGAATCCTTTTGCATGCTGAATGTAGCGTTTAGGGTCCAGCTGCAGCGCTGGAGAATCCTTGCTGGAGCTGGAGGCCACTCGAGTATACACACAGACAGCTGTTTGCAGACAGCGAGGTGGCGATGTCTCGCAGATAACACAATCACAAGTATGATTATATAATGTATATATTTTATTAAAAAAAATGTTTTATATAAAATAATAATACAATTTTTTATCAAAAAAAAAGTTGGCAGGTAAGAAATATGCTTGGCGGGTAGATTCTTCCCATCTACCCGCCACTGGCCTGTGAGTCAAAAAGTTAATTTCGCTCCCTGGTTGTTCCGCTGTGCCACATAGTCGTGTGTGTACAGCGAGTAGAGGAGGGGACTCAGAACACAGCCCTGGGGGGCCCCTATGTTGAGGGTGATGGATGAGGAGGTGCAGTTGCCTGCTCTCACCACCTGGGGTCTACCCGTCAGGAAGACCCACTGGCAGAGGTCATAGTTCAAGCCCAGGTCCCTGAGCTTGGCTATGAGTTTGGAGGGGACTATGGTATTGAATGCTGAGCTGTAGTCGATGAATAGCATTCTCACATAGTTCCCCTGCCTCTTGTCCAGGTGTGATGCTGCTGTGTGCAGCACATGGGCTATGGCGTCCTCCGTGGACCTGTTGGGGCGATATGAAAATTGCAGGGGGTCCAGGTTGATGGGGAGGGAGGAACAGATGTAGCCCTTCACAAGCTTCTCAAAGCATTTCATCGCTATGGAGGTGAGAGCTACAGGGCGGTAGTCGTTGAGGCAAGCGGGCATGGATTTTTTGGGTACAGGGATAATGGTGGACTACTTCAGACAGGTGGGGATGACAGCCTGTTCTAAGGACAGGTTAAATATGTCAGTGAATACCGGAGCCAATTGGTCGGCACAGACTTTTAGGACAGGGCCGGGGATACCGTCCGGTCCTGCTGCCTTCCTGATATTCACTTTCTTAAAGGTCCTCCTCACCTCATGTTCTGCGTATGCCAGGTCGAGGGCCTTGAAGCGGATTCGTGCAGCAATGGGGAGCCAGTGCAGGTCCCTAAGAAGTGGGGTGACATGGGCCGACTTCGGTAGGTTTGAGATCAGGCGGGCCGCTGCGTTCTGAATGAGTTGAAGAGGCTTGGTGGCAGTGGCTGGGAGGCCAGCAAGCAGTGCGTTGCAGTAGTCGTGGCGGGAGATGACTGTTGATTAGACGAGGAGTTGGGTGGCTTCTTTTGTCAGGAAGGGGCGGATCCTTCTGACGTTGCTCAGGAGGAATCTTCAGGTTCTGGTTGTCGCTGCGATGTGAGCAGAGAAGTTCAACTGGTCGTCGAGGACAACACCAAGGTTCTTGTCAGCTGGTTCGTGAAGTCTCAGTTTTAAGATTTCACTAAATAACTTAAAATGGCTTACCCTAGTTCAGTATAAAGCAATGTTTCTCAGTGAGTGTCCTGTCCTTCCTCAACAGATTGTCAATACAGAGTTTTTATTTTATCAATTAGCAGCTAACAGATTAATGAAGTCCAGACACTGTTCACTCAGTGCTTCATATACGAACATAAATAAAGGACATTAACTTATTTTTGCTATTGTTGCTTGGGTGTCTATCAGCAGTTAATAATACTTTGAAAAACGGACTTAATACTACAGAAAGGCCAATATTCACCTTGAATTATGAAAGGACTTAAAAAATATATAGGGAAATATAGCCCATGATGTAATCTAAACCATAATATGGTTTAGATTACGTTACGTATCAAAGTACTTTTACATGGTGCCTTCCTGATACATTCTGGGACAGCAGTGATATTTCATCTTTTGCTAACGGATGTCACCTGTTCCTCATTTCATCCAGGCCAAGTTAAGCGGCATATGAGAAACTGGGCCTTGGTCTGTGCAGTAATGCAAGGATAAACGCCAGGCCAACAGCACTTAGGGTGTTCGTGCCCATCAGCCAGGAAAAACATTGAGCATAGGAACTGATAGGAACAAAAGACTGATAAGAAAGAAAAAGAAAAAAAAGATATAGACGTTGATGATGTTTCCTTGACAACAAGGTGGAAAGTCAATGCCCACAGGAACCTTAGATAAGACAAGGAAGTAGAGTGCTCCTTCATACAAAAGGAATAAGCATCCCTGTCTTGTTTTAACCCCTTGAGAAACAGATAATGATGTACAATAAGTAGAATATACCAACATCTACACTGTGTTGACATTATAAGGTTGTCTATTTCCCCACTGTGCCCTGGGGGGCCTGGTGTTATTGCATGCTTGCCATCCCTCTAAAGACTCTATGATGGATATGGATATCTGTTGGGCTACATTAACCATGACAAATGATCGGCACCCTGTTTCCACATTCCAAGACATTACAGTGAGATATGTCTGCCAGAGGCCATAAACATTCACAACATATTAAATGTAATCAGATCCCAGCCAGACAAATTTTTGGCAGCAGCTCCCTTCCGCACATCCATGATAAAGGCTATGCAGAACAGGGGGAAGATTTCCTCCATCGAGGTGCAGGGTACAACAAATAAAAGGCCATGTCTTAAACCTTTTTTTATCCTTATCCTTTTTATTTTATTCATTTTAATGTTTTCTTGTTTTAAACCTTTTATTTTATTTTTAATTTTATTTTCCTTCTGCTGTGAAGCACCTTGAGAGCTCACTGAGTTTAAAGTGTGCTATATGAATGAAATCTATTATTATTTTATTATTATGATGTTTTTCTTCGTTTTCATCACTACAGTGGTTCTGATTCAGGCAAAGACATAACAGTTAATTCAAGGAACATTTTAACCAGGTCAAGACTAAACATTAAACAAAAGTGATGTTTATGAGTCTTATGAAGCTCATGTTTGTGCATAGCAGACATGGTTCAGAGTAATTGTGTTCTTGATAAGTGCTCGCGCAAGCCTCGGTCAGATTGATAACCCAATAACTCATTGGTCCGCATCTCAACATCAAGCAGCGTCCTGCGATGTCTGTGATGTCCAGGACTCAATGCGTCCACAAACTGCAGGGGTTAAACCCGACCGACCTAAGCCTACACATGCACCACTCCGTCCCCTCCAGTCATCGGTCGATTGATTGGAGTTGCGGAGTATTTTTATTTTATTTTGCACTGAGAAGGACTTTTCCTATTCATATGATGTCCATTTCCCGTATTCGGTTACACGTATTATCACTGTATGGCTTTACTTGATAATCACATTTATACAGAACCCACCTTTAGTCCATATACATATATATTTTTCTCCTTAGGCCTCCGTCTGGATAAAGCCACACTTCTAAAGTTTTTTACATCATAAATCAGGAACATTACGGGACCGAGTGGTTGTCGGCTGGTTAAAGGGTCGCTTCTAAAGTCTTTTCATCATAAATCAGAAAGCAATGGGTAAAGTTATAATGCAATAAAACATTTCAATGCTTACCAGTCGTCTTTCAGTTTTAGAAGAATGGAAGCAAAAGGGTGTGTTCCAAAAGAAGGTTGTTTTATTTTTTAACAGTATAAGATTACATTAAAGGCACAGTTTCATTTTTATAAGTACACAGGTTTCTGCTCACAATATATCAGAATTCAGTCATCTCCACAAAATCTCTCAAAAGTCTGCCTCTCGAAGGAGCAACAGTCATTTTTATATTGATCCTGTATCATATTCCGATTGGTCTAAAAACAGTGATGTCACAGGGATGTCATTTCACTAGCAAACCAAAATACAATACGTAGTAAGGATGGACTCTCCTCCTCCTTTCACTTGCGTTACCTTTAGTTACCTAGTTTTTTAAGTATGAGAAAGTCCCTCCATTTTTCAGAACAAACAAAGGGTTAGCCTGTTAACCATGCGGTACCAGGCAGTACCGGGCGAGGCCATCCATGAGATTTCTTATCAAGACTCCTTAGAGTTTATAGCAGAGAATCTTCAGAGATGCCCTCCTCCAGAAAACAGTTTACACATCATATAGTATTATTCTCTACTGACAGTTAATTTTAAGCATGAAAAACTTTACTGTAAACATTTAACATTTAATTGTTATATAGTTTTAAGATTCTCTCTATCGTTTCAAGACTCTGTATAAGTTTATAACACAGGTGGCGCTTGTGGATTTGTGGCACACATGACGTGTGTTTCCTTTACTCTAAAACTTCACAACCTCAGCCTTTATCTCCCCTGGGGCCCCATCGCTTGCCATGTTATCAGCAAAAAGCAGGCCTGCTCTCAGAGGCAGAGGCCTCCCCCCCCCTCCTTCTGCTCTCCCCTGCATAAACAGAACAGGCGATTCATTCTTTAAGCTTCTTTCTTTCTTTCTTTAATTCTTCTTCATCCTGGTCGGTCATTTTCCATTGTCTTAGTAGCGTCTATACTGGGGGACGAGATGGCGACTGCGGGGTCACGTGGCTGTGACTCTCCACAGTTCTATTGTTATTTTATGTTATTAGGTTTGTTATTATATTTGAGATAGTGAAAGGTAGTTAGCCCTGGTAGACTAACAAGACTCCAGAAGGAAAAAACATTTTACAGATCAACAAATCATGGGCTCCATGCATGGGAGAGACTAAATGCACCCAGGGGCCTGCAAACCCAGTATACATTTATTTTTAATGGTGAGGTAGTAGGAGTGGTTAATGTTAGGGGTAAGTTTATAAACAACTTTTAATATTTGTTTGCAGGCCCCCGTGGGTGCATTTAGTCTCTCCCTCCATGCATTCTGATGCCAAAGAACCATGGGAGCTTTGGCAGGCATTTTAAATAGCTGGCCAGTTGCTTCTCATTGTTCAAAATTGATAATAAAGAGTGTGTAAAAAAGATTAAATAGTGCGGGTCAACTGTTTTTGTCTTTACTGGACCTCTTTACATGTCTGGATGGACAGGGAAGACATGGGAGTGGTCTCCAAGACATGGCATAGTCTTCACATGCCATGGAATAACATCCAAATGGGAAAATACGCAGCAGATCTAGCATGGTCTTCATGTTGCCGCAATATGACATTCTGTCCTTTTGATATCCCATGCGATATTATGTTGTATTGACTACAGCAGGTAATCAATGGCCCACTCTGGTTGTCAAGGCGACAGTATAGCCGTTGAAGACACAAACTTCTGTAGGTTGTAACAACAAAGATTACTTGTTTGTGGAGAATAGTTAAAGGTGCTATAGATAACGTAAAAAGAACTATAGAAAAGATAATAATACATCCATAGAGCTTTGAGAAAGGTGTAGAATAAGAAATATAGCGTGTCTTGCCCCAGAAATGATTGATTAATGAATTCATCATTGAAAAAAATTTTGCAGGTCAAAAATGTATGTTGTTTACATATTGCAGGCATGTATCCCCTTCCTACTTCCCATTTCCCCACATGGAATGCACCTGATTCGATAAATTACATGCTGGTGCTCTAGTGCGATATCTAGTGGCTGAATGTTATCTATAGCACCTTTAACGTTAACAAATGACAAGAGTATAACAGCGGTTAGTTGCTGCGTGAAATGTTCAAGCCTCTGCCTAAATTAGTGAGAGAACGTTTATTAAATGTGGTGATAAGATACAGCATAGTGAGCCTGAATGAAGGTGATGCTGTCTAGTGCTGCTCTGGGCATCTGTCTGTGTCAGTTGTTAAACACTGCACCACAGGCACCAGCAAACAGCAGGCCCATATGTCAACCCTGAAGTTTACTCTATGACTTTAGATCTGGCCTGTGTGTGTACATGTGTTTGTGTGTGCCTGCGTCTCTGTGTGCACATGCATGTTCGTGTGTGTGGCTGCCTGTCTGTCTGTCTGTCTGTGTGCGCACTCGTGTGTGAGTCTGTGCATCTGTCTATTACAGGAATTAATAGGAATTAGAGGAATCAATGTTATATATTTGTAAGACTTTGGTGTCATAATATCAAACACAATGGATGTTTTTTCTTTTTTTTTTTTTTTTTTTTTTTTTTTTCCATTTTCCTCCGATTTTCTCCCATCCCAATGTTAGTCGTATGCCAATTCCCAGTCCCTTCCTGATCGCTGCGCACTTACCCCCCACAGTCAGATCATCTGGGAGAGTGGAGGCTACCACGTGCTTCCTCCGACACACGTCCAGCCAATCACCGCTTCTTTTCACCTGGCAGCGCGGATTCTCATTGAGAGGGCGTAGCGTGTGGGAGGACTACACTATCCCCCTCACGTCCAATCCGCGCTTAGCAGGCGCCCCGACCGAACTGTAGGAGTCGCTGTTTACAACGACCCGGACCCACCCCGCCAGCTTCTCCCACCCTCTGATACAGCCAATTGTATCAGTGCAGACGGCCAGCCAAGCTGGTGACAACCCCGGAGCTGTGAGCTGGATTCGAACAGGCAAATCCAGCTCAGCTCCGGGGCTGGTGACGAACGCAATCTCCGCTCGGCCACCTAACCGCCTGACAATGGATGCCATTTTAATACAAGAGTGCTCGGGAAAAAGGCAGGTGCAATTTTATGGATATATATATATACAGATATAGATTAATGTATACAGTGTGTACAGTGTGGGTATATAAACAGTGTGGTTGGGGTGAATTTCCTTAAAGATATTACATGCCTTTCTCAGACACAGTTTGTGCTGAACAGTCTCAATTGCAGGAAGTGATGTACTAGTGATGTGTTGGGCGGTTTTCACCACCCTCTGCAGTGCTTTCTGGTCTGAGCCAGTGCAGTTGCCATACCAGACTGTGATGCAGTTAGAAAGTATGCTTTATATGGCACATCGGTAGAAGTTCACCAGAATCTAAGGAGACAGATGGGCTTTACTGCAAACTTGATAATGTTATTGGAGCCATGTACAT
Source organism: Notolepis coatsorum (assembly GCF_963971535.1). Taxonomy (NCBI): domain Eukaryota; kingdom Metazoa; phylum Chordata; class Actinopteri; order Aulopiformes; family Paralepididae; genus Notolepis; species Notolepis coatsorum. The sequence continues at coordinate 47,816,279 of NC_140180.1, read as the reverse complement.
GAGTGCAGTCATGGGTGAAAACGGAGTAGAGGAGAGGGCTCAGCACAGGTATTATAGCACAAGTAAGTGGTTCCTCTGTGGAGAATATTAGTCATCACTTTTTTGGGGAACTTCAAAGTCTTGTTTTTGTGGTGTGCTACATACAAACCTTTGCGTAACTGCCCATTGTTTTCAACTTGATACCATACATGTTTTTTGCTGAAAATACTCAGATACATACTAGGGATGTTAACAATTAGAATAAAGATTGATTGATCATTAAGGATTTACTCAAACACATGATATTTACTCGATCAAACAATGATATGTGTCACCCCCCCGGTCCTAATGGACCGGTCATCGGACTTACAGCACCACTCATGAACAATACACCACTGCATTTGTGTTTGTCTATGTTTATTAATTTGTTATCTGTTATGCTCACGTATCTGTTGTCTGTGTATCTATTGTCTGTGTTGTGCCCCATTGTCTAGTCTAGTGTATTCTCCCCCTGTGTCTGTATCTATGTGTTATTTAGTCTCGACATGTTTCAGTATGTTACCCCAGGTTGTTTCAGTCTTTCCCACACAGCTGGGGCTTGTTCCCAATCACCCTCATGTGCCAATTAGTCTGTGTATATTAGTGTTGTTTGCCCTGCCCTCCTGTGCTGGACCATTGTTCATGTTACCCTCGTCCTGTGTGCTGTCAACCTTTTATGTTCTCCGTATTCACTGTGAGTCAGTTTTGTATTGTTTTCCACGTTCAGTAAAGAACTTATTACTTTATTCCACGACTCGTGCTTCCTCTATTTCATCCGCCACTACCTCAAGTCTGCATTCTGGGTTCTACTCCTCTCTACCACTGACATGCCAGCGAAACGTTCCAGTAATCGTAACAGAATGGTCCAGCCGAACCTGAACCCTGCAGAGAGGAGAGACGGAGCGAGCTTCGCGCTCGAGATCCTGGGCGCTTCGGTCCTGTGTGCCGACCAGGCGACCGCTCGGGATCTGGCACCATGGGACGCAGTGGCCGGGCCAGCGGCGCCGATGACAACGGGTGCTTGCGCCACGGCCACTCCTGTGCTGGATCCCTGGGTGGGGAGTCGTCTGGTCCGCAGGGGAGAGTCGGGGAAGGGGCGCGGATCCCGACGTCATAGCCCCAAGGGATGGGGTCCCCAGGATCACAGGTCTTCCTCGCCGGCCTGGTCGAGGTCTCCTCAGCCCTGGGAGGTTCCGGAGGACGAGCCACCACCATGGCAGACCTGGAGGACGACGCCGCATTCCGCTGCCGGAGGGACCCCGGTCGGGGGTTCTGCACCGCGTCCTGCCGCCAGGGAGCCTCCGGTTCGGGGTTCGGCGGTGGGTCTCGCCGCAGAGGAGACCCCAGCCCCAGGTCCTACTCCGGAGCCGTTGCCTCTACCCACCATCCTTCCCTGCTCCAGCCCTCCTCGTCAGCCCCCTCCCCCGACCCAGTTCCCATGAGCCCCGTCCCTCGACCCCCCTTCCTCCCCCCGCACCTCTGCGCAGACGCTGCTACCCTCCCTCCCACCCTTCCCGTTCCCGGGGGGCCTGCTAGGCCGAGCCCCGTCCCTCCTCCCCCCGCACCTCTTCGCCAATGCGGCTTCCTCCTCTCCCACCCTTACCGTTCCCGGGGGGCCTGTTAGGTCGCCTGGGAGTCGACCTTTGAGGGCGGGGTACTGTCAATCGTTGTCTGTGTTGTGCCCCATTGTCTAGTCTAGTGTATTCTCCCCCTGTGTCTGTATCTATGTGTTATTTAGTCTCGTCATGTTTCAGTATGTTACCCCAGGTTGTTTCAGTCTTTCCCACACAGCTGGGGCTTGTTCCCAATCACCTTCATGTGTCAATTAGTCTGTGTATATTAGTGTTGTTTGCCCTGCCCTCCTGTGCTGGACCATTGTTCATGTTACCCTCGTCCTGTGTGCTGTCAACCTTTTATGTTCTCCGTATTCCCCGCGAGTCAGTTTTGTATTGTTTTCCACGTTCAGTAAAGAACTTATTACTTTATTCCACGAGTCGTGCTTCCTCTATTTCATCCGCCACTACCTCAAGTCTGCATTCTGGGTTCTACTCCTCTCTACCACCGACATGCCAGCGAAACGTTCCAGGAATCGTAACAGATATGTTGTACAACATATGTTTCAAAGCTTGTTTCAATGGACAGATAGAGGGCACAATATAACTATGACGAGGAGGTGACTACCTCTGTGTCTGGAAAATAAGCGAGGGGAAAAAACACGAGCGACGGCAACTTGCAAAGTTAAGCAGGCTAAGAGAAGCGTTGATTTTGAAAAAAATATGGTTGACGGCGAAGGATTTCGGCAAATGATACACCTGCTTGAGCCAGAGTGCACTATTCCATCCTGAGGCACAACCACCTCACACATCGAGGAGAGCTACACCGATGCAACGTTTAGAGTTGCTTGCGCAGCTAGCTAACGTTACAGGTGCTTGCAAAGTTGCATTGACGACAAACAGCTGGACTGCCCTGACGACCGTCACTTGCTACAACTGTACATCACGAGGACTGGCGAGTCACCACTGCTGTGTTGCTAACTAGAAGTTTACCTGGTCGGCACATTGCATACCACCTCGCTAACAGTTAAAAGAAGCCATTCCCCATCCCTGGATATCCGACTGACTGGTGGAAAGTCAATGCGGGGAGATTCCCCAGGCTGGAATCGGGACCATGCATGTGAGTCAGTCTGAGACAGGCTATTTATGTTCTATGTAGGCTATCTTGTTGCAAAATAATAATAATAATGATAATAATAATAATAATAATAATAATAATAATAATAATAATAATAATAATAATAATAATAATAATAATAATAATAATAATAATAATAATAATAATAATAATAATAATTAAATAATAATAATAATAATAATAATAATAATAATAATAATAATAATAATAATAATAATAATAATAATAATAGCCTCATTAAAAATTCGATTGTTGCTTCGTTAACAGTTGGTTGTTTTCAGCGTTATTTAGTTGGGCCTTTTGGAAATGTTCCTCGACATAAGTATATTTTTCCTTTTTGTTTATATAAAACCGTGTTTAGAACATTGTTGTGTTAGGGTTTGAAACCGACCTCAACAGCACGGCACAGACAGGTAGTTCAGAGTTAGCCAAACACTAGGGCGTATTTATTTACAGAATCAAAAAGAGTCAAGTAACAATTCTGAACAACAAAAAAGGAGACTGCCTTCGGCAGAGTTATCTGCGGCTCTGCAGATCCTCCCGGTGTTAGAGGTGGGGAATCGGCGTAGATGCCGTTGCGGCTCTGCAGATACTCCCAGCTCCAACTCGGAGTGGAAACGGAGAGAGAGAGAGAGAGATCAACAACAGTCCAACAGTACACAGAGGCAGTGCAGTTCAGTCCTCCCTTAGCTGAGTCCAGAACAAAACAAAACGGTACTTCTTCAGTGTTTATCCAAAACACACAATTTAGCTGAGTCCAGTGCAAACAAAAACGATACTCTTCAGTGTTATCCAAAACACACAATTTAGCTGAGTCCAGTGCAAACAAAAACGATACTCTTCAGTGTTATCCAAAACACACAATTTAGCTGAGTCCAGTGCAAACAAAAACGATACTCTTCAGTGTTATCCAAACACACAAAACAGATAATCCAAAAAGGGTTTGGTTCCAAAACTCACCAAAGCGCAAACGCGTAAAGCGGGCAACGAGGTGCAGCTCCAAACGGAGGATCAAGATATTCACCAGCGGCAATCCAAAGATGTCCTGGAGGGAAAGTAGACGAGGCACAACAACGGGGGGAAAGCAGGCAGAAGCAGTAGTATTCAAAACGACCCGACATCGATTGAAAGGAGGTCCCAGTATATGAAGCCTCTTGAGCGCTAATCACAAACTATGACAGGTGCGTGATGGAATTGGTAATCGCTCCAGAAGCGTGTGGCGGGGAATGCACCAATCAACACAGTACCTTAAAGGAGCGTGTGGCGGGGAACGAACCAATCCTCACATGTTGAGTCTGTTAAATACATGCTTTTGATTTCTTTAACCACTTAACGTTCTGACGGCCCGCCCTTGTTATGACGCCGTCCCGTTCTTCATTAGTACAGTTGGTTGTTTTCAGCGTTTTATGCGCATAATCTGTTATTTAGTGGCTGTTTTATTTTAAATTTTTTACATAATGCAGCTCGCCCGCTTAAAGTCAACACAATGTGTTTTAATATGTCTAGGCCTCTACATTTCTATGTTTCATATTATGCCATGCAATGTTGCGAGAATGAAACATGTCGCTGCTGTGAAAATAAAGCTTTTGATTGAGGAAACAAATACATTTGTTATTGTTTGGTTAATTGGGTATTTTTTGTTACAATTAATCAATTGATTGATCGTTAATGTTAAGAGTAAAGGTAAAATGTCCTCAGTTGTGTTATTATGTGCTATATATATATCAATGTGTTCTCTGTATATATCATAAGTGCAGTAATGTTGTTGTAACACTATGGGGCGCTCTAACTAAAGGTAGAGGCGCACATCTGTTCCACGTACTGAGCCTATAAGCCAAAAAGGCTAAAGAGTTCATCGTCTCTCATTTAAATTTAAATTTAAATAAAAAATAAAAATAATATATATTTTTTTATATATAGTTTACAATAATAATACAAAATCATTATTTTTCATCTCTGTGTTATATATATATTTTTTTTTGGATTTTCTCCCTCTTCTCCTTCTCACTCTCTCTAACACTGTCAGACTCACTGAGGCAGGCTGGTAGTCACTGCAGCTCAGCCAGAATAGAGAGCAGAGGGAGGGAGTATTCGAAACACGGTTTTATATGAACTTAATAAATAAACAAAAACGAAAATGTTCAATAGGTCTACCTAAATAACAGATAGTGAAAACTAAAGAAGCATTAATTATATAGCCAAATATTAAATAATTTTTTAGTTTTAAATATTCTAAACACTGTGTATATATTAACTTAATAAATAAACAAAAACGAAAATGTCCAATAGGTCTAACTAAATAACACATATCACGCTGAAAACTAACAATCATTCTATAGCCTGTTTCGCAAATGCCTATCTATTTCCCAGCGCTCGCGTTAGACTGACACGGTGCCTCGTCACACAATCAGTCCAAAATCACTGCTAGGATGCTACCGAATCCGATGTCGCGAGTATACAGAGGTACTGGCATGCCAGCTTTGCCACCTTTGCCAGCCTGGCTTATTTTATTTTAGATTTACAATACACATGAGCTAAATGTTACACACACGCAGGGCGAGATATGCTGCATTGCATAAAGCTTTGTGTCGCAAATATGGGAAGTCAATTAATTAACTATTAAAACATTTAAAACGTATTGAAGGCTATATGGAATCTTTGACACACACACACGACACAATAGCCTTAGTCACTATACAAACAAACAGAAAACAGAAATCAGATTTCGAGTAGAGCAACATTTATATATGAAAGCACAACAGAACAGGGCAGTGTGACCACACACCAGCAAATAATAATAAATCAGAAAATAATAACTTATAATAATAAATCAGAAAATAATAATACAATATTTGGCTTACATTAGTCATTTAATTCCTTTAGAATTTAAATGCGTTGTGGAGGAGAAGAATAGAGTCCACCGTAGATGGCTTCAGCGTGGTTCTCCTTTTATCCACTACTCTCCCCGCGGCAGTGAAATTTCTCTCGCTGCTGCTGCTACTTGCGGGAATGCTGAACACAATGCTGAATACTGCAGATTTAACTTTTATTGGCACTGTTGCTGGAAGGAAGGCTGTCAGTGGCAACTGTTGTGGCTAGCATTCAAACGACCGCAGCCACCGCGTTCAACGTGTTGCAAGAGGGAGAATTTTTGAGAAAATTTGCCGCTCTGGTGGAGGCGGGCCAGTCCAGAACGTTTCCACCTGACGTGGCAACGTCTGAACGTCATCCCCTCGCGGGATTGATTGATTGAAAAGTTTATTAACAGAGCGGGCACGTTCGAATCCTCTATTAGTGTATCAAACATTTAGACTTATCTTTCGCCGGCAGGACATTTACTGAGGACCAGCACAGCACACCACTGTGGATATTATGATTTAACAAATCTATCTGTCCAGGAGGAGCGAGGAGGACCACATTATTGGCCAGGTAAGCAGCCTAAGCAGTTTCTAGCTTGGATGCTAACTACTAACGTTATCAGGCTAGCTTGGTTGTAGCTGTTTGTGTTATAACGAGACAGCAAATGAATGAATGAATGAATGAACACTTTATTTAACAGATTGCAGAATGGGTACAATACAGTACGGCTCAACACACAATTGTTAAGGGGATGCAGACCAGAGAAAGACTTTCGTCTTGTTTACATCAGGGTCCCCCATTTTCAATTCATATTGACATTTATGACATACTCAACATACATGACATTTATGGCATAGGGACATATAGGCATAGACGCCTGCGCATAAGAGCACGCGATGCAGCTGCTCTATGACTATTGAACTTGGGGGAGCAAGGATATGATCTTGCTCCACCACTTTTTGATCATATGAAAAATATGATATACCCCCCCCCCCCCCAATATATAAATCTAACCATAACTACGTAATTTCAATAATACGCAATGACACTTAATAACACGTTTTTAAGTTTCCAAAGATTGCGAACCCCCCCCCCCCCCCCCCCCCCCTGCCCCATTATGGTTTGGTCCAGTTCCTCCCATCTCCAGCGCGTAGACCTTGCGCTGCAGTCTGGCTGCAGTGTAAATATCAAAGCCCACAGAGTGTGTCATAATATTGGTGGCAGGCAGGCAGGCTTTTCCAGTAAGTTGTTCAAATAAAAGGATTATGTTAGACATAAGTTACTATTGAGTGGTAATAGAACTTCTACGGTTCTACCACGCAATACATACAAGTGTTTCACGGTCCCGAATTGCGATCTGGTCATACGGTTTCCTTGAATAAATAATAATAACGTTTCCCTCTCTGGTTGGCGTTAGCTTTAGTGCTAGCCGCTAGCTAACGTTATCTAGATATGTGGTGTGAGCTCAGCTGGATGACGTTGACTTCATTTCCAAACGTTAACGCTATCGCTATCTATATGGCAGACGAGCAGGGCCGGATTAACGACGGCCGCGGCCCGTGGGCCTATAGTGATGAGGGGCCTCCATTTTTTTTTTTTTTTTTTTTTTTTTTGAGATCGATGTCATGATTGTGCACTGCAGACTCAGGGAGGAGGCAGAGAAGGAGAGAAAGAGACACAAGATTTACAGGTAATGGAAATATATCTTTTTTCTCTTTCTTATTAAAAACGAGGCCTATTTGAAAGGAGATTGATTTAATAAAAATGAATGAGCGAAAAATCAATATACAGTGTATATACAGTATAATATATTATTATTATAGTAATTGGCTATCATACTGCAATATAAACTGAGTTTTATAGTGAAAAGAGCAGCTTTATTGGTCAAGATTGAAGGCTCTATATTGCAGGAAATTGCACGTACAGGTTTATTACATTTAAAAAAAAGTCTGCCATGGAGGGGGTCGTGCCGGACCCCCTACAAACCACCCCTTGCCTGTCAAAAAAAATAAAAAAAAATTTAATAAAAATACAAAATTTAATAAAAATAATATTCTTGCACCCCCACTTTCAACTATAACTAGGCGGCCATGCATATAGGTATTTAGTACTGATACATTTGTGACATATGCGGTATCCAAATATACAGTACTGTTACTCGTAGATCCTGACAGAGTATATACATATGATGGGGAGGAGACTGTACATTAGGAGGGGGTGGGTGGGTGGGAGAGAAATATACATCCGGCAGTCACTTATTCATCCATATTAGCCAGGTTAATTTGGACATATTTGTTTGGTTTATTTAATTCTTTTTGAGGTGTGCTGTCCTATAAATGCCAAGTAATAGTTGTTTCATGGACCAAGACCACAACAGTCTCCTCTCCTATAGCGTCAAATGTTTTATCTGCTGACAAAGCACACTACCTGTTGGTTTTTAGTTCACTCATTGTTCAGGGAAACACATTGTTAATGACATTGACGGATTGTGACTTTTGTGATTGACTCAAATTATATTGATTTGGAAAAATAAATATAGTCACTTTATTTGAAGAGTCAAAACTGTTCTCTTGGCTTTGTTTTGTTCATAGTAGTAACGCCGCCGAGCCATACTGTACATGTTGACTGCTTGGTTTGACTGGCAGTGGCCGCCGAGCCATACTGTACATGTTGACTGCTTGGTTTGACTGGCCGCCGAGCCATACTGTACATGGTGACTGCTTGGTTTGACTGGCCGCCGAGCCATACTGTACATGGTGACTGCTTGGCTTAAAGGGGCTATGTACTATAAATGTCATTTTTCAGTCTCTAGCATTGTATTATAGTAATAGGAGTTCGTATCAATGTGTTTTAGTGTCTAAATACCATATTGGCGGATTGCTCTGTTTCAGCTCAGCCCCTTTCCTCCTCCAGTAAATCAGGCCATTTTGATTTGAAGGCCTGAGTCACGTAATTCGGGCTCTGGGTAGCGCACAGTGATGCGATTGGCTCTGTGGTTGGAGCTAATGCCCGCCCCCATTCTACCTAGACTAGACAGTGAGTGGAGGAAGCCACTTCCTCAGCTCCGTGTGCTCTGGAGGGAGAGAAAGGAAGAGAGAGGGAGAGAGAGATGGAGAGAGAGGGGGCACTTGGGGGGGGGGCACCTGCCGGCCGCGCGCCACACACCCGCAAACGGTTGAAAGAAAGAAAGAAAAAAAAACACAAGCTGCCGCGTCTCATCACCGAGAGCCGAGAGGGAGAGAAAGGAAGAGAGAGGGAGGGAGGGAGAGAGGGGGCCTTGCCTGTCTTTTTTTTCTCTCTCTCTCTCTCTCCCACCCCCTCCCTCTCTCATTCTCTGCCGCGCGCGGACTCATCACCGAGAGGGAGAGAAAGGAAGAGAGAGGGAGGGAGGGAGAGAGGGGGCCTTGCCTGTCTTTTTTTTATCTCTCTCTCTCTCCCACCCCCTCCCTCTCTCATTCTCTGCTGCGCGCGGACTCATCACCGAGAGGGAGAGAAAGGAAGAGAGAGGGAGAGAGGGGGCCTTGTCAATAACGGCTTTTCTCTCTCTCTCTCTCTCTCTCTCTCTCTCTCTCTCTCTCTCTCTCTCTCTCTCTCTCTCTCTCTCTCTCTCTCTCTCTCTCTCTCTCTTCCCCCCCCTCCCTCCCTCCCTCCCTCTACCAGTGCAGACTGTGGACTGACTGTCAGCATTTAAGACACCGCTCGGTCACTTCGAGTACAAGGTAATGCCCGTTGGGCTGACCAACGCCCCTGCTCTCTTCCAGGCCCTTGTCAATGACGTTCTCTGTGATGTCCTTAACCGCTCTGTTTTTGTTTGTTTGGATGACATTCTGATTTTTTCCCGCTCTATGGAAGAGCACGTCCAGCATGTCCGCCGGGTCCTCCAACGCCTGCTGGAGAACAAGTTGTTCATCAAGGCGGAGAAGTGTGAGTTCCACGTCTCCTCCATCGGGTTCCTCGGCTACACAATAGAGGGCGGCCAGATCCGGGCGGACCCCGATAAAATCAAGGCAGTGTCGGACTGGCCCAGACCCACCAACGTCGAACAGCTCCAACGCTTCCTGGGATTTGCTAACTTCTATCGGCGTTTCATCAAGGACTACAGCCGGGTCGCTGCACCCCTCACCCAACTCACTTCGCCCTCCATGCCCTTCGTCTGGTCCGCTAAGGTGGACTCTGCCTTCTCCGAGCTGCGTAGGCGCTTCACCTCCGCGCCCATCATCGTCCAGCCGGACACGTCCCGCCAGTTAGTGGTGGAGGTGGACGCCTCGAGTACCGGGGTGGGGGCGGTTCTTTCCCAGGGCTCCGCTCTCGACCAGAGACTACACCCCTGCACCTTCTTCTCTCACCGCCTGACCCCGGCGGAGGTCAACTATGATATTGGGAACCTGGAGCTCCTGGTAGTCAAGCTGGCCTTGGAGGAATGGAGGCACTGGCTGGAGGGTTCAGAGATCCCCTTCCTGGTCTGGACGGACCATAAGAACCTCGCCTACATCCAGACCGCCAAGCGCCTGAACTCCCGCCAGGCCCGCTGGGCGCTGTTCTTCGGCCGGTTCAATTTCACCTTGACCTACAGGCCAGGCTCCAAGAACATTAAGCCGGAGGCCCGTTCCGGGCAGTTTGTCCCCGAAGGGGGTCCCTCGCACCCTGACACCATCCTCCCCTCCTCCTGTTTGGTGGCTTCCGCCACCTGGGAGATCCAGTCCGTCGTCCGAGAGGCCCAGGAAACTCACCCCACATTTTGTTGGTCCCTACGAAATTCAGTCTGTCATTAACCCCTCAGTCGTCAGACTCAAGCTGCCATCCCATATCAATCAGCGCGGCTGTGAGGGATTCCCTCATCAACAACCCCTACATCAGCCCACTGATCCTGTTCTCCCTCTTCTTAGTGTTATCTTAACAACCTAGGTACGACAACGCACACCTGGCTACTCCTTCCTTGTTGCCTGCCTTGTCCTAATCTTTGTTCTCCCTGTGCCCAGGACCACCGCTCCAGATTTACGCTGTCTCCCGAGACACCACCCACCTGGACGCTCCTGTGCTGCATGAGGAGTGCACCTGCTCGCGCCTATTTGCACATTCCTGTACTTGCGTACCTGTCTACTTGGTGCCTACATTAAAACCAACCTAAAACGCTCCATTCTCTCTCCTCCTGTGTTCTGCTATTGGGCTCCGCCACTGCTGCTCTAACACGATTGGTGTAAAACAAGATATTTTTCACATGCACACAGGTCAAGAACCATCCATTGTCTATGGGAGAGGCACATCTGAATGGCTTGTTGAATCACATGTTTTCTGACCTAGGCAGCCCAGAAATATCTGACTAGGTTGTCTTATTTCACAGTCTGTGGGCGGGATCCAAAACAATTAATTAATTGAAAGTAAGGGTGCAATTAGCACTGTGCAATCCATTATTTGTGGATCCTGCCCACAGACTGTGAAATAAGACAACCCAGTCAGATATTACAGACACAGAAACAACCTGTCGAGAACAGGACTGAAACAGAAGGGTATGTGTTAGGGTTGCAAATTGTGAATTGAAAGTAAGGGTGCAATTAGCACCGTGCAATCCATTCTTTGTGGATCCCGACCTGTGTGTTAGTAGGCCCATCAGAGACCCAAATGTACAAACACAAGCACTGGAAAAGTGAGTTTCTCAGAATATGTGACCTTTAACTCATGCTGAGCAACAATGAGCATGTTTCCATTATGCATAATGCATGAACTGACATTGGGTAATTGGTCTTTCAGCATGAAAATAAAATGTAAAATGTATTGTTTATCGGATAAACATGAAATAATAGCCAGAGAAAAGCCTGTGCAACTCAACAATACTAACCAAAGTTGCCTTTTATCTGTGTCTGTGTTGTTTTTCAGTTTCCTTAGAATGGTTCAGTCACTAAGCAACTTTGTACTGCTTGTTTGAAGTGTTCATGGCCAGACAGTGGATTTGGTGACCACTTATAAATATCTCGGTTCCATTATTGACAATCGTCTGAAATTTGATTTTAACATTGAAATGGTCTGTAAGAAAGGTCAGCAGCACCTCTTCTGTCTAAGGAAGCTAGCCAAATTTCAGGTGGATAAGTCCTTGATGATTTCGTTCTATAGGGCCTTCATATAGTCTGTTGTTTCCTTTGCTGCCATTTGTTGGTATGGAAACCTTGGCATTAAAAGAATGCCCTAAACTCATTCATCACCATAAGCTGTCCCCATCTCTGCCGCTTCACGCCAACTTGAAATGGTCATTTTCGCAGTGTTTCACGATGTTTGCAGAGCTGTGTGTGTTCTGTATTATAGCTGTAGAGACAATGGTGTGGCGTATTAGACAGACACTACTCGCAGTCTATCATGGAAAAGTTTCAATCAATCAATTGATTGAAAATTGTATTAACAGATTGCAGAATGGGTAGAATAGAGTAAGGCTCAATACACACAATTGTTAAGGGGATGCAGACCAGAGAAAGACTTTCGTCTTGTTTACACCAGGGTCCCCCATTTTCAATTCATAATGAATTGTAAGTAGGGTGCAACTAGCACCGTGCAATCCATTCTTTGTGGATCTAGCCCCAAGTGTGGAAAAGGCCCCAGGGATGGGTAGACATAAGGACAGTGGGATGTAACTCGATGCTAGGCAACGCCCCCTTTTGTAGGACATGCCCGGACATGTCAGTGGTGCTAGTCAGCTTATATTATAGTGGGCTTTAGTTGATTCCCTCAGTTCGTGTGTGCGTCCATGATCACAAGTAAGTGTTAAATATGTGTATAATGAGGATGCTTAGTCATTGTTGGTGATTTATATAGTTAAGGTATAGTAATGTTATAATTCTACCAGCTGTTTAGGAAGCAATCTACCAGTATGTTTATAGTGATAACCTAGCCTATTGAGTATAATCTATAATGTTGTTGATTATAGTATTTAGTACCGGTTTAGCACTGTTTATCCCCGTAACTAGTATAGCACTGCTTATCCCCATTGTTAGTCCCACTTGTGAGGTTTATGTTACTTATAGCAATAGTATAGACTGAATGAGTGGCACGGTGGTGTAGTGGTTAACACTGTCGCCTCACAGCAAGAAGGTCCAGGGTTCGATTCCCGCTTGGGGACCAGGTTTCCATGATGCCAGTTACCCAGGTGGGGTATCTCCCAGGCCTTGCTGTGTGGATTTTGCATGTTCTCCCCGTGCTCGCAAGGGTTTCCCCCCCTCGATAAGATAAACCCAATGGAAAAACATGCACAACAACAAGATCGCTAACGCTGTGGCGTCCTTGACAAAGACGGACAGGAGCACTTGGATTGGTCCCCTGCCGCGGCTCACGTTGACGCCTGTCTGCTCCCGGCTGCCCTTGGGGGGGAAGGACGACGGGATGGGTTAATCGCAAGGACGAATCGCATACATGCATACATGCCGATTAATGACCTCTGAGGAGGTCCTAAATTATTATCCTAAATTATTATTTAAATGTAACATTGATGTCTTTGTTTCCTCCCCATTTAGAACCACACTCACACACTCCCACCATGTTAATGGGAATAGAATAGTAACAAGTGCCTGTGCATCTGTCTGATAACTGGTAATAAAACTCCTCAAAGGATGTTCCTGCCTCCCGTGTCCTGACTAGACACCCTGTGTCGTTGACTACATTTCCTAACCACCAAGAGCTTCAATACACCAAGCATAATCTCTGTCAATCAAGTTGTGTGCGTTTTGATTTGCTTTTTTTTGTGCTTATTTCTGTATGTACACTTGACATGACTCAGTTGCTTTTCGAGTTTAAATACATGTTTGAAATGCAAGTTAAATAACTACTTGATTGTTTTAAAGTCAGTGATGGGAATAACGGCGTTATAAATAACGGCGTTACTAACAGCGTTCGTTTTTTCAGTAACGAGTAATCTAACGGATTACTCTTCCAATCTTAATAACGCTGTTACCGTTACTGCCAAAAATGCGGCGCGTTACTATGATTGAATCTGTTTTTTTCATCAGACAGATCTCTGCGCCGAGAAGCAATACTTTTTTTCCTTGGTTAGTAGGCAGTGCGCGATTGGCTGAGGTTGAGTAAAATGTCATGGTAAGCCAATCAGAGGTAGAGGTGGGCGGGTGTTTGAAAGCAATCTGACACACAGCGACAACACAAGCGACTCAGTCAACGACAGCCCGCGGGTCCGTGTACGTGTTGATAGTTTGTTTGGCGAGCCCAAATATTCCAAAACTAATCCAACGAACACAAGCGACTCAGTCCATGAGCGTTTTTTGTTTGCTCTTATGTTAGTTGTGTTGCAGCGCAGGGCACTATACAGTAGTGGAGGCTACAGCCTTATCAACAGTGCTGCACTTCCTGGTTTAATAGCACAGTATTCAGGTGCTCAGACTCAGAGATATATAACATAGTAATTATAATATCTACATACATGGCATTTGATTGGAGGCTAGTCTCACTTTGTCCCACAGCAACATTAAAATAGTTTAGATTTGTGTATGTTGTTTATGTAAAAAATGTACTTGAAAGTAACGCAATAGTTACTTTCTGAAGTAACTAGTTACTTTTATAATTTGTAACTGAGTAAGTAATTTAGTAACTTTTTGGAAGAAGTAACTAGTAACTGTAACTAGTTACTTTTTAAAAGTAACTTGCCCAACACTGTTTAAAGTTATAGTTTTGTGAAAAGGAAAACCCAGCTTTGTAAAAATCCACTTGTAGCTATAGCTCAATCTGTTGTTAAAAAGTTTACTATCATCTTCTTCTGATGAATTGTCATCAAATTCGCTGCCGTGGAAACGGATGTCTAAGTCTTTGCGTGGCTGTATCGAATAAAAGTAGAACATGAGAAAAGGAACACAGAAGTAAACGTTTTAACTACAGATGGAACTGTAAATGTGGCTTTTTACAAAGCTGGGGTGAGTTTTCCTTTTCACACTTCTTACCAGACTATATATAATTTTAAAACAATCAAATAGTTGTGCTTGGTGTGTGATTACATGTTACGAGTTTCAGCAGAAAGGACCAGTTCCCAGAATACTTGTCCCCCTGCACATTCGAGAACTACTTGGCTGATATTGACAAAGCAAGGAGGTGGAGCTTAGGTTGTGGGACACATCAGGTCAGGACTATGACTGAGACTGAGGCGCCTCTCCTACCCAGACACGGACGTCATACTCATGTGTTTCTTCATAGACAGCCCTGACAGCTTGGAGGACATTCCAGAGAGGTGAACTCCAGAGGTAAAATAATTCTGTCCCAATCATCCTGGTGGGCAACAAGAAAGACATGTGCAACGACAAGCACACACGCAGAGAGCTGGCCAAGATGAAACAGGAGCCGGTGACGCCGGAGGAGGCTCGAGACATGGCCAACAAAACAGGATGGCGGCATTCGGCTACATGGAGTGCTCGGCCAAGACCAAGGACAGCATACGGGAGGTGTTCGAGATGGCCACCAGAGCGGCGCTGCAGGCCCGCCGCGGCAAGAAGACTACTAAATGTCTACTACTGTAAAAGCGGCCATCGTTTCATCGGACTCTTGTGTTTACCTCTGGTGTACCGGGGGTGAGGGGGGGGGGGGGGGGGGGTAAACGAGGGGGAAGGAGCGGAAAGGGAGAGAGAGAAAGAGATCACAGTAAACATACTGCTGTATAACAGCCAACATTCTTTCTTACACAGTACTGTATATTTTTTATGTCTTGTATGTCATAAATGTCCTGATGAATTGAAAATGGAGGACCCTGATGTAAACAAGACGAAAGTATTTTTCTGGTCTGCATCCTCGTAGTAGTTGTT
The DNA here is from genome assembly GCF_963971535.1 of Notolepis coatsorum. Lineage (NCBI taxonomy): Eukaryota > Metazoa > Chordata > Actinopteri > Aulopiformes > Paralepididae > Notolepis > Notolepis coatsorum. The sequence continues at coordinate 47,800,932 of NC_140180.1, read as the reverse complement.
TGTATTGAGCCGTACTGTATTGTACCCATTCTGCAATCAGTTTCCAATCAATCAATCAGAAAATATGAGCAAACTCGTAGGTGCATAGGGAAATTGTATGACATTCTGCTGCCCAGATATGCGGTAGCAAGCTGGGACTCTGTTGCGGCTTGGGCAAAACAACTGCAAAAACTTGTTTTTGTATTTGTATTATTTTTATTATTCAATATTGAATTCCTTAAGGAACCAAATTTCCCTTTTCCCCTACTGTCCTCACTCCCATTCAACTTTAAAACAAGATGTCAAGAAGAGAAATTCTGACATAGAGAACTCCCAGAATCGTAAGCGGTGGCACTTAAGGTAACTTACTTGCGTTCAGCGTTTCTCTGATTGGCCACGACGCCCATGTGACCGCGGCAGAGAGGAAGAGCGGCAGAGCGGAAATAGGCTGCTGCTCCGGCGAAAGAAAGACAGGCATTCTATTGCCATGCTCTGCGACAAACTCGAACCTTAACCAACTCCGAAAGAATGCCTAAACTTAACCCTAACCTTAACCAACTCCGAAAGAATGCCTAAACTTAACCCTAACCTTAACCAACTCCGAAAGAATGCCTAAACTTAACCGGCGAAAGAAATACCATGCTCTAAGACAAACTCTAACCTTAACCAACTCCGAAAGAATGCCTAAACTTAACCCTAACCTTAACCAACTCCGAAAGAATGCCTAAACTTTACAGGCGAAAGAAAGACAGGCGCTAGTTACGTTTATATAGAGAGGCGATAAATTAATTAAACGTAAAAAAAAAGAAAAAAAAATTGAAGTGATTGGAACTTGTCACCAACTGGACCGCAGGCTCCACAGCAAGCTGGCGAACGAGTTGAGCTAACCGTCAATGTTAAAACAGGGGGGATTGCGTATGCATAATGCCGCGGCAACCTGCGCACCGCTGCCGCTCTGCCGCTGCCGCTCTGCTGCTCCGCCGCGGGGGCGTGCTAGGCGTGGTCACGTGGGACGCTGAACGCAAGTAGGTTACCTTAAGTGTTCAGGCGGCCCGCGTCTCCCTGGCCAAACGAGAACAGTATAGTTGGGTCAAGAACCAAAATTCTGGCTAAGATGTTTTGATGATTGATTTGACTTATATGGACCTTTTATAAAATATTTAGCCCCCGTGTCCCTCCCAAAAAGCCCGGCATTTTTTGTCAGATGGCCAAATCCAAAATACCTGCTGACGCCATCTTGAAAAATTTACTTTTGATCCAGAGCACCTAGAATCATGTATGAATACACTTTTTTGTGTAAGTCAACCATGACGATCCCAATTCTGTCAGTTTGACTCTATGACATCAATTTGACTCAGAAATCCAAGATGGCCACCATCTAGTAGAGCGAAAATATAACTTTTAATGTCAAAACCAATTTTACCATGGTACTGCTGCACTTTAAACAAACTACCTTCATAAGGATCTCAGCAAAATAATTGATGAATGTACAGTATGATAAGATAACTAATTATACTTCAAAATACGCTCTCTTAAATAGCTGTAACTTGAACAGATTAAAAAAATAAATTCTGGCCACGCAGGACCGATAGAGGGAGAGAGGGAGAACGGGAGGAGAGGTAGGGAAGACATGCAGCAAATGGTTGCCGGGACTGGGAAATGAAACCCGGGACGACCGCTTCGCGACTCAGCGCCCTATGTGGTGTGCTACTGGAGCGCCCCAACAATGAAACCACTTTAAACATGTCATGATCAGTCCGAATCAGAGCATTCTGCCTCACTAGATTCTGAATCATCAGATTCCAATGAATCACCCCTCCTCCTCCATACATCATCATCTCCCTTCTCATCATCATCCTCCTCACTCTCCTCTTCCTCACTTTCTTCAGCTGGCCCTGGTGCAGGTAGATGTGTTGGGAGAGCAGGTGGTGTGTGGCGGACAGGGCGTCAGCGACCACCCACCAGCTCCCAGCCATGTCCGTTTTGGCGAAGGGTGTCGCTTCAGGGAGGGGTGGCGCACTAGGAGGCAGTGTTGGCGTAGGCTATCTGCATCTGGAGGGAGATGGATGAATGATTTGTTCTTCATTCTCTTCCACTTTGTGGCACAGGCCTCAGCCATGGTTCTACTCTTCTTGTCGCCATAAATAACATGTTGTGTGAACTCAAACAGCTCCTCTAGCACCTCCTCCTCAAGGTCAAGGCTATCTCCACACCGCGAGAGCAGCCGCCGTGCCATAGGGCTCTTTTCCACCTTGTCATACACCGACGACTTACCCCTGCCATAGAAGCCTGAATTGGCATCACAGCCTGTAATACAGTGTAGCTGCACAATACAGTCTGCCATCTCCTCAGTAACCAGGCCACAGCTGAAGTCAGTCTCCTGCTTTCTCCTGATACAGAGCATACCGGGCAGCTGTTGAGAGATGACCGCTGCCGTGACATAGGCATCGGTGTCGGCTGCATCAATGACAACAGGGCCACTGTAGCCTGACTCACGTAGAACTGTGTAAGCAGAGAAGAGGATGGTGTCAGCCTCAGACTGGTCAAAGCTGTAGTTCTGCATTGGTTGCTGGGTTGACAAGTTGGTGCAGTGGGAGCCAACAGAGTAGACGATCTCTGTATCTACACCCTGTGCAACAAGGTCAGTCAGATAGCTGCATATTACCTTTTGTAGCCGCTCCTTGTTGCTGATGCTACACAGCAGTGTTTTGAACTCTCTGGCAGAGGGGAAGGGGTCACCCAGCTTCATGTAGGTGTTGGGGACATGTACCTTACCTTGTACCCGCAGATCTCGCTCATCATCTTTAGTTGAGTATGCTGTGTCGTACGGGTCATTTACACAGAAAATACGGTCAGCATCACCATGGCGGGCAAGGATGATGGATGATACCTTGTGGACATAGTCCAACCACTTGTATGGGGTGCCATCTTGTGTCTGCCGATCTTCTGCTGGTGGGGTTGCCATCCTCCAGATCATGCCCATGTCGACAAGAGCGGTGTAGGGTTCTTGCAGATCTACAGATTGGAGAGAGAGCTTCTGAATGAGCTTGCTCTTCTGTGTCTTCCTATATGTGCCATTGGAGTTGAATAAGGCCACACATTCCTCAACAACACGATGTTCCAGCAACTTGGAGAGATTCACAAGTTGAGTGACCTCAACCAGGTCGATCACTGCCTTGAGAACACTCTGCTCCATCTTAGCAGCTCTTGCTTTGAGTTCCTCCCCGGGCTTCTCCATGCAGGGCCGCTTGGCAAATGTCAAGCTTTTGCTCTCAGGGACAGGTGCATGGAGGGAGGTTTTCTTACTGAACACCCGGTCTTGCAAGAAGCTGGTCAACTTCTCCTCTCCCACAGCATGGGCTGAGTTGAAGTCCGCGATGAGTTCATCGGAGGCAGGCATGGCTGACTGTAGGGTGCGGAGGGTGGGTGAGGCTGGATCAAATGGGAAGGAATCAAACTCATGCATGCATGCGACCAGGTCCTGCACGCGCTGCTCATCTTCTCTCATCCTTTTCGGACCACATTCTATGTGCTTCCTCTTGGCTTTTTCTTTTTTGGCCAGGGCATTGTGAGCCACCCGGATCTTGGCCAAATTGTTCACATTTCTGGAGTGCACTAGCAGCTGCTTCTCATTCTGGAGGATGGAGAGCCAGCCAGACTTCATTTTTCATTGTACACTCGATCGACATGTCCCAGGCCATGTTGGAGTAGGTGTTGCCTGTGATGG
>NC_140180.1:47717226-47792226 GCF_963971535.1 Notolepis coatsorum | reverse complement strand
AGTTTCTACGTCAAATGTACTCTCTTTTCTGGACTCTTTTTGTATCACAAACAGTACTGTATTTGCAAATCTGGTATGTCATAAATGTATAGATGTAGCAGTACTGTCTATCTGTGTCATGTGTGTCATATATGTTATGATGAATTGAAAATGGGGGACCCTGATGTAAACAAGACGAAATTCTTTCTCTGGTCTGCATCCCCTTATGTAATTGAGCTGTACTGTACTGTACCCATTCTGCAATCTGTTAATAAAGTTTTCAATCAATCAATCAATCAATCAAACAAAGGTCTGTCCCATTGTATACCAATCAATGGGATACATTGCATGTTGACCTGCATTCTTTCAAATGTATATAATTAATCATTAAAACAGATGTGTAACAAATAAGAAATACAAATTCCACAGAAGGCATTAAATTATTATTATTTTCAATCATTTCACAATAATTGCATAATTGTGTTTGAATATCTGAGTAATTATTTGTCCAAAATAGCTGGTTCAGATATCGTTAATCCAGCTGCCCTGTGATCAGATGAATCCATATTATTTATTTTTCCGACATCAAATGCGTAATTTCTTATCGTACAAATATTGTCATATTTATTTTAATTATGATTAAGTAATTAATTCCAAGGAGGCCTGTAGCGTTGACGTGAAGGAATCACTATGAGAACACAGTCTGTCAAGTTATAATAACATTTTAAATTAGTCAATCAATCATGAGATTTGATCGTGGGCTGAGAGCATATTTAAGTGTGCTCCTCAGCACTCTTAAATCTGCTCTCAGCCACGATCAAATACGATCTCAGGAACGTTTGGGGACTCCCACTCCCAGCCCTAATATGTCTTAAATGGGCCGAAATCTGGCTAAGACGGAATATTTTGTCGTAACTTCGTTCGGGAATGAGACCCAAAGTGTATATTTGCAGCACTACGTTTGTTTACCGATGTTTTTAAGATTTTCCGAAAATACGAATTTATCGAAAAAAATGCTAATTATATCTATCTTTTATCATAAAACCGTGAGAAAATAACTAAATCCAGATGTAACACTGCCATTGGAAAGGTGAGCTTTTTCCCTATCCATAGATGTATGATTTGACCATAATAAGGTAATTTATAGTTCATAATTAAATTTTTAATGTATAATTCAAATGGATTATAATTTATTACTCTATCTACAAATCCTTCTGTTTAATCATCTTCCCTTTATTCATTTCCTTAGATTTTTTGTACACTTGATCTCAAGAAGGTGGTGAATGAGCTCAGTGAGCAAGCTCGAAGGCTGCACGATAAGTAACATGTTGTTATTCACAGGCAAAAATGCAAAATAAATCATCATTTATATTCTCCTTTGTTTCATCACAATTTACTCAAGCCTAGTATAACAGACACAATATTTCTGACACTGGGAATACATTCCCCCAGGTCCATACATACCAAGAACATGCAAATTGACCTTGTAGAAGTGAATCAATCTTCCATTTACTTGGGCATGTACCTTTAGGTGAACATTCTGAAAATAGGGCTAGAGGTTAGAGTGAATTCTGTTTAGGGGTGAAATTAAGCATTGTCTAGAAGTAGAAATATTTCAGAAAGTATTATTTTGATTCCAAAACTATTTTAAAATAACCTGCTCAGGATACGATGTTGTGTGAGTAGGTCTTATAATTTTGATAACACTAACATAATTTTTCAGTTTTAATCCTCACACGTGTAAAATTGTGCGTTGTATTGTTAACTTGTACATTTTTGGGGGGTGAAAATCCATCCAGCAATCAGCAAAGAATTATGCTTTTTTTAGATGGCTCCTCAAAAAAGACACTAATGTGCTACTTGAGAAGCCCTTAAGTTCCGTGATACAGTAATGTGAGCTGACAGCCTGGAGACAGCAGGGACAGTGAGGGTTAACTGATGGCACAAGGACATCTGTCCAACATAGAAAATTACCCCACAATGGCCACCCATCTAGAGAGAGACCCGCCCCCCAAATTGATTTATCTTTCTCCTGTTGATTAGGCTGCCTGCCATGATTAAATGCGTCTAGTGGCTCTATTCATGGATTTAATTACCATATTTCTCATGGATCACTGGTGGGGGACACATTTCAATGCTTAGTGACATTCTAATCAAAGTCATTGTCACTATTAACACACAACTCTGAATGAATGGGTATCATGTGGAGCTTAGGTCAAGAATGACTAATTTACCCCTAGTTGATTAGGCAGCTGAAGTAATGCCACAGCTTTATAGAAAAAGCAGTCCAATGGTAATGGTAATGGTAATTTATGGTAGCAATTGTCCCCCAGCACAAAAGTGAGACCATGGTGATACATGACATTTACCATGGTAAATTATTTGTACAATTATTTCGCCAGTACCATGATAACACTGATGTTCATGATACTAAAATGCAGAGGTGTGGACTCGAGTCACATGAGTCAGACTCGAGTCACGAATTTGATGACTTAGGACTTAACTTGACCAAAACAAAAAATACTTTGACTTCGACTTTGACTTTAACATCAATGACCGTGACTTCACTTGGACTTGAGCCTTTTGACTTGACAAGTCTTGATACATTCCCCCATGCCCAACGATTAAAAATTATGTTATTAAATGTGTTATGAATTAATTCATTTCAGGCGAATATACACTTCATTCGCGCAGCCGGTGTTATATTTTCCCTAACAGAGTTGCACTTCCGCGTTCGTCCTGTCACCTGCAGAGATTGTGGGCGTGTTTTATTCTTTCTTTGTTTACTTGAGACTGTCAATGGCGGCGCCCAGCGGCCAGCGTTACACATGATATCCTCATTATTTCTCTTTTGTTGAGCACAAAGAAAATAACGTTTTAGTTAAATGTAAATTGTGTCTTGGCTACTGCCCACTTTGTGTGAAAACTTCCGACAGCATCCAATCAATTTGCGCGAGAGAAGAAGTGACGTCACAAACGTTAATAACGACAGATTCAGTGGAAAATTATACCAAAGATTACTTCGTTTGCTTATAAAAACTACGTGGTGGTGGTCAACAAAAAACGAATTGCAGGATGCAAAACGTGCGGCTTGAAAATCACAGATGGAGAAGCAACAACTTCATTTGAAGCTGCACAAATCGGTAAGTAACTCGGCTTGCTATTGATTGATTGATTGCAAACGTTATTAACAGATTCCAGAATGGGTACAGTACAGTCCGGCTCAATACACACAATTGTTAAGGAGATGCAGACCAGAGAAAGACTTTCGTCTTGTTTACATCAGGGTCCCCCATTTTCAATTCATCATAACATATATGACACACACAACATACAGATAGACAGTACTGCTACATCTATACATTTATGACATACCAGATTTACAAATACAGTACTGTTTGTGATACAAAAATAATCTAAAAAGAGAGTACATTTGACATAGAAACTGTACATTGGAGGAGGTTGGGTAGGTGGGGTGGGGGGGACTGTACATTGGAGGTGGTTGGGTGGGTGGGTGGGGGGGGGGGTTAGGTAGGCGGGGTGGGGGAAACTGTACAACTGTACAAGCAAAACTGTACATTGGAATTCACTAAACCATACTTGGTTCTAAGAAGAGTGTCTTGTGTATTCTTGGGTTAGGTAATTTACTGTACATTGGAGGGGGTTGGGGTAGGACATTTACAGGGGCCAGTTTCGAATTGCAGTCTCCCGTAGGTGTTCTTTGAGAGTGGTTTTGAAAGTGGGTAGTGATTCACATTCCTTTACAGCTGTGGGTAGGGCATTCCACATTGATGTGGCATAATTGCTAAACGTATTTAGTCCCTTGTTTGAGCCGAATCTGGGTTTAACATGATTTGTGGAGCTCCCTCTGGTGTTGTGGTTGTGGTATTCACTGACCTTTGGGAAGTATTTTGACATGTACATGGGTATCTTAGTGTATCTTGTAGTCCAGGCCCATTGCAAGTTGCTGTACTCTGTCTTCTACTCTAAGCCATCCTAGGTAGTCAAAGTGGGCAGGGGTGAGGTGGGTTCTAGGAGTAAGGTCAAGTAGTAGTCTGACCAGTTTGTTTTGTGATGTTTGTAATCTTGTTTTTAGCGCCTTTGAGGTACTTTGGTACCATGAGGTGCAAGCATAGTCGTAGTACCCTTGAATGAGTGCTCCTGCCAGAGTCTTCAGGGTATTCTTGTTTACCAGAGAGGAGATCCGGTGTTAACAGAACTCAATAATGTGGTCAAGAGTCATGGTTTCTATCTTGTGCCTGAACTGGCGTGGCTTCTTTTATTCACATGTAAGCAGCAGTAGTACAACTCTTCTCTCTCTGAGAGACATTGGGGGAGAGAACAAAAGGGGTGGATACCTTTCCTTTTATAGTTGCCATAAGGTAGGGTACCTGGGTGGCTCTGCCTAGAGCGCCCTCTGGTGGGAGCAGATATATATATACAACTAGACCATCACTGGTGGAGACAATCACATATGCAGGTAAACAGTTACCAGTGTAAACAGTCATATTGCACAGTTAGACAGTTACTAACAATCCTATACAGAACCTCTGATCTCAACACTCCCACTTTTTAGCATACTGGCTGACTTCTTGGAAAACATTTTAACAAAGGAAATAATATATAAACCCAAAAACATCCATATGGTATGACATTCAATATCTTCACATTAAACATGGGTTAACAAAGGAAATAATATATAAACCCAAAAACATCCATATGGTATGACATTCAATATCTTCACATTAAACATGACCTTTACAAACCCTGTCAGTTTTCATTTGAAAACAGGTTCCCTCATAGTATCTATTACTCTGTTGTCCGTTGGACAGTAAACCGGTGTCATTCTTTCTTATCTGATGGCATACCTGATGAGATGATATTATTTATAATGGCATGTTTACATCTATATTGACACCTTAGGTTCCTAGTAATCACAGTGGTCCCCTGGTTGTCCTTATAAACAACAGTCTCCATATATACACAATGTTCATCATTTTAAACGGTTTTGGCAGAACGCCCATTCTTCAAAAACACCATATTTGGTATAGAGGATATGTTTCAATTACCTACTGCATCTTGAACAATACATTCATAACCTTATCTTCATCACTTCGAGCAATTGCTCTAGATAAACACATTTTACATTGTCGTAGCTAGAAACATATACTCAGCTTCACAGGCTGATAGTATCCCTGTAGGCCCTAAGCCATTAAACCTTTGTCGTCTTTTCTGAAACACTGCTGTCCGTCTGCAGCACCTCTGTGATAACGAAAAACATATTTTTGACGTAGTTTAATTATTCTCTGTGGGGCAAGTGGTACCCTTACTCCGTCTGTGGGATTTCTGTATCTCGGTTGGGTAAACTTCTCCGTTTTGCACATTGCACAATTTTTGTCAGGTCTACGCTTCTCCGCCTCAATGTGCAGTTTCAGTAAATCCTCGTAATTACAATGACCCATAATCTCGTGCCATGTCTGAATATCGTGACTGGCCGTCCCGCTACACACATCATCATTATTGTTACACTGGTCGTAGTCATTACACTCCGTTTTCAGATAAAATACTCTCTGGTACATCTTTATGTCAAACCGGGTACCGTCAGGTTCTACAAGGACATTTTTACCTTTATCGAAGAATACCTTGGCGCCGCTTGCAGTAGCAGCTATTACAGAGAATAGTCCTTGTGGGAACGATGGTACATATAGAGCGTTCTTTAGCGTCACCGTACGCCAGCGCCCCCTGCTGTCCGTGAGGCATACCTGTGCATCTCCCCTCTCTTGTGCCAATCCGTAGATGCCTCTACCGTCCGCCAGCTCCATGCAGTGCCTCTCCGAGTGGAAAGTGTCGTCAAAGTTCTTGAACCGACTCCTGTCGTTGATGACATGGGACGACGCGCCCGTGTCCACGATCAGTCTCCTTCTCTGGGCCCGCTGCATCTGGGCCGGTCCTCACGTCGATCGTCGCCGCCATCGATTCTCCGGGCGTCATCTTGATTCATCTCACATCGATAGTCATCGCCGTCGTATCCACTGTCGTCATCCTGTCCACAGCCGTTATCTTGTCCGTAGCCGCCATTCCGTCTGTGGCTTTAGTCTCGCCTGTAGTCGCCATTTTGTCCGTGGCTTCTGTCTCGTTCATGGCCGTGTCTCGTCCGTAGCTGCCATCTTGTCCATGCGCGTATTGCGCGCTCTGGTTGTGTTTGTTCATGCACACTCTGTCTGTGTGCCCCGTGGATTTGCAGAAGCTACACCAGACAGTCTTTGTGCATTCGCTTCTCCGATGGCCTTTATCTCCGCATCGCCAACACGCCAGGTCCGTCGTGGTCCTGGTTCTCTCTCTTGGCATCACTCGAGCCTTTAGCACCCTCTCCCCCTCCTCTGCGGCGGCTGGGTGGGTGTCTTCTGAGGCCTCGAAGTTCCTTAACTTAGCCTTGAACTGTCCCAACGTAATGTCTGTTGAACCGTGTGTTATCAGGAGTGTGAACGGTTTGTACAGCTCCGGTAGTCCTCTCATCGCCATCATTAGCCCATCGCTCTGTGCTTCTCCGGCACTCCTCAATGGCGTCGTGATTTGCTCCGCTCTGTTGACGTATTCGTCACAGTTTCGGTGGTCCCCTTCCTCAGGCCCGTTAGTGCTGTGTAGAGGGCCACGACTCTGGGTCTTCCTCGGCCGATGAAATACTCTCTCAGTACCGCCAGGCTTTCTCGGCCTCTGTCTTTAGTGTTGCGGAATATCAGCCCCAGGCTGGTGTCGTCAAGCATCGGCGCTAACTCACAGTATGCGCTAGTATTCCGCTAGTCGTCCAGGGCTTGCTCTTCCGCTGTCAGTTCTCCGGTGGGGGCCCCCAGGATCGTCTCCTTCAGCCCCGCCCTGTGCATGCAGCACAGCATGCGCTCTTCCCAGAGCTCGTAGTTCTCTGCTTTTCCATTGAATGTCGGCCACTTGTCTCTTCTTTTGTTTTCCATCTTCTTCGTTAATGGTATGCTTAGCTTTTACTCTTGTTGGCCTAGCGACTAGCCACACGGTGCTCACGGTGCTATCCTAACCTATAACTTCAGCTAAGCTTGCTACAGTACCTCCACTATTTCGCCCCGGCGTTATCTGGGCCCATAACCTGTTAACAGAACTCAACTTAGGGCAACAATAATGTGGTCAAGAGGCATGGTTTATATCTTGTGCCTGAACTGGCATGGCTTATTTTATTCACATGTAAGCAGCAGTAGTACAACTCTTCTCTCTCTGAGAGACATTGGGGGAGAGAACGAAAGGGGTGGATACCCTTCCTTTTATAGTTGCCATAAGGTAGGGTACTTGGGTGGCTCCGCCTAGAGCGCCCTCTGGTGGGAGCAGATATATATATACAACTAGACCATCACTGGTGGAGACAATCACATATGCAGGTAAACAGTTACCAGTGTAAACAGTCATATTGCACAGTTACTAACAATCCTATACAGAGCCTCTGATCTCAACATCCGGTACAAGAATGTAGTTTGTTAGTTGACTTTTTTGATTACATTGGTATTGTGAACATTTAGCAACCATCCGATTTGAAATCAGTTTAAAAATGGCGGAGCTGTCGCAAGAATAAAAAACCAACTACATACAGTAGATTTCATTCTCGGTTCTTCCTGCACGCCTGGTGATACTAAATCCAAATTGAACTCTGCCATTGGAAAGAGTAGATTTGGCCCGATCCATAGTGTGCAAGTTGGCTATAATAAGGTCATTTATAGGCCTCATATTCTATATTCTATAATAATATTTCAAATTGCATGGGTGTGGATGGCAGAATTCAGTACTGTATCTACTGTACAAAACATTCTGTTTAATCATCTTCCTTAGATCTTTTGTACACGTGATCTCAAGAAGGTACTGAACGAGCTCAGTGGCAGTTTTTTATGTCTGGTCATTTTTAGCATGGTGTTATTCACTGTCAAAGATGCAAAGAAAAATCATAATTCATATTCTCCTTTGTTTCATCACAATGTAAGCAAGCCTAGTAATAGACACAATATTTCTGACACTGGGAATACATTCACTGAGGTCCATAGATGTCCCTAGATACAAGATACAAGAACATGCAAATGGACTTGTAGAAGTAGAGCAATCTTCCATTTACTTAGGAATGTATTTTAGACGGATACTCTTGAAGTAGTAAGAGTACTGTAGTCAGCTCACAGCAGATCCGGCCAGGCAGCTCCACAGGAGCAGGTGATAAATGAAATATATGTCCCGCGAACAGAACAAAAGCCTAGGGATCAGCAGCATGAACCATTTCTATCCCGTATCAGTGTTATCATTATCCAATTACATAGCTGATTGGACTTGAATCTCATTCCACAGTCATTCTCCTTGAGATCATGCTGTGCCAGATTTACTCTGTAACAAGCAACACAAACATTAGAGGTAGACTAGGTAGGTGAGTGACCAGCATTCAAATGCAGAATGGTATGAGTCCATCCATTTCTAGTAAAGATAGTAGAGTTTGGGTACTTTAAAGTGGTGTGTCGTATTTACACTTGATTTGGATCAACCCTGAGTACAGGTGGGGCTCGGTGGGAGTTCTTCATCTAAAAAGGATTTAAAGGTCTCCTATCTTATAAATGGCCTTTTCCAGTGGTTTGCATTGTTTTCTAGCAATGTGGGGTTGTACCAACACTGACTAGGTGTGAAATTCTCATTCAGGCGCATTCCTCCAGTTCAGCTAAGACAAGATCCTCCCCCACTAAACCAAGCCATTCTGAATATAGCGGATCTGTGACATGTAAGAATTCTGATCTGCGTAACCTCAGCTCCTTCTGTGGTTGTAGCCACCGCCCACAATCAACAATTCGAGGAAGTTAGCGATCTATCCTCAGCTCTCTCCCCCTGCTTTTTACACACACTATAGCGACTCGAGCACACACGCGCGTCGTGGTTTCCCTGTCAGACAGCACTTCCTCAAAAGAGAGAGAGGGAGAGAGAGAGAGGCTCATACGGTGCGAGTCGGAGCGATCTCTCCTCAGCTCTACCCCGGCTTTTTACACACACTCGCGACTCGAGCACACATGCACACACGCTCGTCCCGCACTCTGTGCTCTCTCTCTCTCTCTCTCTCTCTCTCTCTCTCTCTCTCTCTCTCTCTCTCTCTCTCTCTCTCTCTCTCTCTCTCTCTCTCTCTCCCCCCCAAAGGTATCTGCCAGTGCAGGTGGTTGACTGTCACTCAAAGCGCATTGCGAGTATGGGCGGAGCCCAGCCGAAAACAGCTTGGATTTTGTAAGGTGAGAAAGTGGTGCACCAAAGTACTTCATTAAAAATACAAAACAATGAATTTTATTGAAAAAAACCTTACAGATGTGTTCCATAGGCTCACAGGAATAGTGTAAAATTGCCCAAATAGTGAAAGAACGTGACACAGTGACAGAGAAGAGGACATCCAGAGCTCTCAATGAGCGTTGAATTTTTTTTAAACTACACTTCCCAACGGCTTCTAGCTGCCTTCAAGCAAATGACTAGTGTATGCATTTTTTTATTTTCTCTTATTACTCTGGATTATATACCACAAAACTGAAAGTTATTGGCATATATTGAACGCAGTTAGTTTGTCTCCCCTATTGTGAACATTTAGCAACCATCCGATTTTAAATCAGTTTAAAAATTACTGAGCTGTCGCAAGAATAAAAAACCGACTGTACATACAGTAGATTTCATTCTCAGTTATTCATGCACGCCTGGTGATACTACATCTAAATTGAACTCTGCTATTGGAAAGAGTAGATTTGGCCCGATCCATAGTGTGCAAGTTGGCTATAATAAGGTCATTTATAGGCCTCATATTCTATATTCTATAATAATATTTCAAATTGCATGGGCCCGGATGGCAGAATTCAGTACTGTATCTACAAAACATTCTGTTTAATCATCTTCCTTAGATCTTTTGTACACGTGATCTCAAGAAGGTACTGAACGAGCTCAGTGGCAGTTTTTTATGTCTGGTCATTTTTAGCATGGTGTTATTCACTGTCAAAGATGCAAAGAAAAATCATAATTCATATTCTCCTTTGTTTCATCACAATGTAAGCAAGCCTAGTAATAGACACAATATTTCTGACACTGGGAATACATTCACTGAGGTCCATAGATGTCCCTAGATACCAAGAACATGCAAATGGATCTTGTAGAAGTGGAGCAATCTTCCATTTACTTAGGTATGTATTTTATATTAGACGGATTTTCAGAAAATAGGGCTCCGGACTCAAGAGGTTAAATATGGTTTATTTATCATCTGTTTCCTGTGTCTGTCTGTTCCGGAGTACTGCCACACTTGACCACTTGGTTCGATCGTAACAGTGAGGTGAATAAGACTTTTCAGGAAATAATACAATGAGGATTACTTAGCTACCCATCATTACAGCTTCACCGTCAGTCCCTAGACCAGGGGTCGGCAACCTGCGGGCTCTTTAGCCAATCAGCTGCGGCTCCCTGGCCCCCCCAATTTTTTTTAAAATATTGTACTTTTTCTTTTTCTTTTTTCTTTTTCTTTTGGAGATCGATGTCATACTGTGACACTGAAATGAAAAAATATTTCATCAACTAAAATATTTAGTCAACAAAAATATTTCATCAACTAAAATATACAGTACGTCACACCCCGCGCCTCTCCCTGCCGTCTGCAAGTGGCTAATCTTGAGTTTCCGACCCCCCAGTAAGCTAACCATGGTTATATAGCATTACTGGCATTGCGTCTCGCTCTTCGCCAGTATATCTTTATCTCCAGCACCTACTGTGCTTCATTAACGAAAACAATGCACCCATGCACTTGACCAGGCCCCGCCCCAGTGTCCCCCTATAAGACACCGGACATGGTCACACTCCCCCTTCCTCTTTTTTGTTTCCATCATGGACGCTGCAGTGCACTCCATGAACTAGTAGTTATGAAATGCAGAAGGAAATTGAACAATGTTGGGTTTTCGCCGGAGATTTGCCAGCCCCTGGAATCTTCTCGGCACATTCTAACAGCGCATCGGGCCTGTCCTGGGGTTTCCTCGTCTTCTGACAGCGGATCGAGGGTAGCTGTCTGGCTAGGTCGTGCACAGGTAGGGCCTGCGCTACCAGGCATCAATGCTAGCATTTGTGATACTGCTCGTTGTCCCGTGAGACAACCGAGTTGTGTATTGGCGCAAGGGGCAGGATATCTGGGTAAACGTTGTCGATGTTTTCCCAGCTATCCTGGAGCGCACGGCTAATGCTAATGCTACGATGCTGGGTCACTGTTCCGTTGTTCCCCGCCGAGGGCTGTCTTTTTAAAAGGTCTTCCCTCCTCTTAACCATTCATGCTGACGGTCAATCGGTGTCTACTGTTGGGAGTTTTGACGGGGGCTTGTTTACCATTTCATGGGTGGATGGGCTGAGGCCTAGGGCTGGTGTGCTTTTTGTGAATCTATGAATTGTGTGCAGGACTGGTGTTTCTCTGGTCTGCATCCCCTTAACATTGTGTGTATGGGCTAGCCCATTCAGCAGTGTGTTGGTGGAGTTTTTGTTCATTTACCCCTTCATGGGTGCACACCACAGTGGAGGTTGCTGCATTCCTACTAGTGAGGCAGTGCTTCACTAGTAGTAGTTTTTTGTTGCAACCACCACTGGTGCTCCGTGCTTGTGAAGCAGGTGGCATCAGTCCTTTGCCTCTGGCATGTTGGAACGGTGTCCCGCCCGGCCGATGCCATGAGGTGAATCGGCCCGGCAGGTGGCTGGTGGGCTGTTAAGCCTATACCGCCACGGTATAGAATTAGCAGCGACTAGTAACGTTGTTCGAATTGCTGTTTTTCTGTCAAAAATGGTGTCGGGTGGCAGGGCCTTGAAGGCCAGCCGACGTTGAAACATCGCGCAAGGTTTTGATGTTATTAGCTTTGACCTAGCCGCAAGCTATAACCGCAGGGAGGGCTAGGATGCTGTCAATGCTTGTTTACAGACATCTTGGTTGGATCAGTCTCCCCTTGAGGGGGTGAGACGTTTTTTTCCCTCCTCAGGGCTCCCCTCTCCGCAGAGGGACTTTGGTCTTTCCGCAGGAGTGTGGGCGGTATTTGACCTAGGCCCCACACCGCCTCACACCATGCAGCCAGAGGTGAGAGCACGGCCTCGTCAACGGCTGTGGCGAGGCCCTCAACCAGCGGCCATGTTTCCCCCGCCTGAGGTACCCTGGGCACAAAGAAAACAGGTGACCGCAAGGCCGACAGCCTTGGCGGCCGAGGGATCGGCTACATGAGATGAACACTCATTTAAAAAACCGCCGCCGTCTAGGTGTGTCCAGCTCGCTCTCCGGTCACCCCCCCCCCCCCAACATCAGTGGGATAAGGGCTCTGATTTGTTTTCTTTGGTTGCGGATCGCGTGCCTTCAATGAAGCGCAAGCGGCCCCCAGTTTCGCTTCTCATGGGGACAGGGGCTGACACCCAGTTGATGGCTGAAACTGGGTCTGTCCGTGAGAATGTTGTGCTGTCAAGCGGCTCGCACGCCACACGGTCTGCGTCTGTGTTTGGTGAGCCTGGTGTTACGTCTGTCAACTACAAAGGTTGTCAGCAGGGGGGCTCGAGACCACTTGAGGCAAACAGCGTGGGTTCCCCCGACCTCGCGTTCGCCAGGCCGGGTATCACTTTACTGCCTCCCACTCCCGGAAGACCGGCAGTGGTCTGGCAGGCGCGCGTGATTTGGGTGGTAGTAATATCACTGCAGGGCTACGGTGTGTAGGAACCCACCCTATCGGGCAGTGTGGGGGCCTCACACCTTGCATGTCCAGCTGTAGAACAGTTCCTCAGCAATCCATGCTGGCGAGGTGTTCAGTGGGGGAGCTTTTGTCACCACCCAGTGTGATGTCAGCTTCCCCTGTATCAAACCGGCCCTTTCTGTCGGGGTCCCCCCTTGGGTGCGATTGCCTCGTTGGTAGTGTCGGGGTGCGGTATCCCAGCTCCACGAGACGCCCTGCTCGGGCGTTTGGCGAGTCCAGGGTTGGCAACGCACAGCGGGTGGGACCGGGCCGCCTATCTACGGTTTCTGGCGGACCAGCGCCAAGTGGCGGCGGGTGCGCTTGGGATTGTCATCACATATGGCTACGGCAGTGCCATATGTCGAGGTGGATGGAGAGAACGCTGAGGCGGGGATTTGTGTTTACACAACCCCACCCGTTTTCAGGTTTGGTACAGACCCTATTTTCAGGGTCACCAGCAGTGACAGCTCTGGCCAACGAGATCCAATCTCTGTGGGCGAAGCAAGCCATCGTCGTGGTCCCAAAGGAGAACGCAATGCATGGCGTTTCCTCCCGGTATTCTCTGGTGCCCGAGAAATCCGGAGGGGGGGTGTCAGACCCATGCTGGACCTGTCCCATGGAAGGTTCAGCATTTTGACCATCTCCCGCCTGTTGAACGCTGTCAGGTGGGGGCCTGGTTCTCCTACATAGACCTGTAGGATGCGTATTCGCATCCCGATCTTCCATCCTAGGGCTTACCTACGCTTCCTTTGCAGGGTTTAGCGTATGAGTACCAGAGGCTGCCGTTCGGCTATTCTCTGGCTCCCCGCATCTTTACCAAGTGCGTGTAGACCGCACTGGGGCCTCTCCGTCGTCGGGGGTTACGAAGTGTATTCTGCCCTGGACGACGTTCTGGTCCTTGGCCTGTCAGGGTAGATCGCCAGGTCTCATACCAGGCAGGTGGTGGAATTCCTCACCAGCCTGGGTTTTGCTGTAGACTGGAAGTAGATTACTCCTCTTCCCAGTCAACGGGTGGAGTACTTGGGCTTATTCTAAGCTCAAGGTTTATATGGGCATCCCTCTCAGAGCGGCGGCTAGTGGGTGTTCTCGGCACGCTCGGGAGGTTCCGTCCTAGGACGGTTACGGCGCTGTCCGTGATGCGCCTGCTCGGTATGATGGCATCTGCTCACTCTGTGGTCCCTCTTGACCTCCTCTTCATGAGGAGGATACAGAGGTGGTTTTCCAGTATGGAAATGGACCCGGTGAGAGACAAGTGGAAGCGGCTGAAGGTTCCCATGTCAGTACTGGGGGACCTCGCCCTCTGGGAAGGGCCTGGGGCCCTCACCAGCGGGGTCCCCATGGGCAGCAGGCTGTCACACGAAACGGTCTTCACCGACGCCTCCCTCACGGGATGGGGGGGGTACGTGTCGAGCCAACGCAGTAGGGGGCAGCTGGCAAGACTGTGCTGCCCGGTCTGCACTACATTCAATGTGTTGGAATTGAAGGCAGTCCTTCTGGTCCTCAAACAGCTCGGCCACCTTGTGGTGGCCAAGCATGTTTTGATCAGGACGGTCAACACGACGTCAGCGTCGTATATCGACAGACAGGGAGGAGTATGCTCCCCCCGTCTGCACCGGGCGGCGGTCGAGCTCTGGCTATGGGCGTTTCTCCATCTGCGCAGCCTGAGGGCTCTCCACATCCCCGGCAGGGTGAATGTGGGTGCAGGTGTGATGTCGCAGGGCGGTCCTCACCCTGATGAGTGGGGATTACGTCCAGACATAGTCGGGCAGGTCTGTGACCGATTCCGTGGCCGTCCGGGATTCTGTACGCTTCCCCCCCCCTTACACCTGATAGCTCAGCTGTTGGGGCAGGTACGTCGGGAGCGCCGGACTTAGTCCTGGTCGTGCCGGGCCGGGGCTCAGCTGTGTGGTCCCCGGCCCTGATTCAGCTCTGTGTGGCCCCGCCATGGCCTGTTCCGTGGTCACCGCGGGCCCTCTCTCAGGCACGCGGAACTCTGTTCTGCCTCCCTGTTCTGGGGCAGCCTCTGGGCTTGGCTGCTGACAGTGTGAATCTGGTGGGGATGCGTCTTGACTATTCTGTGGTTGACGCTATCCGGTACGCGCACGCTCCGTCCTCTACCGCGGCTTACGCTGGGGAGTGGCGTATGGACGAGTGTGGGGGCGGAACGTTGTTCAGCCACCCTCTCGTGGGACGTTCCTGCTTGGCGCTCGGCGTCTCAAGCCGGTGGAACGTTCTCTGTCTCCGAGTGGGACCTCCAACTGGTCCTCGGCCGGTTGTCTGAGGCCCCGTTTGAGCCTCTTGAGCAGGCGTCGTTGGAACAGCTGTCTTCAAGACTGCGTTCCTACTGGCCATCACTTCCGCTAAGCGCGTGGGTGAGCTGTGTGCTCTCTCGGTGCGGCCTGAGTGCTTGTCTATTCGTGCCAATAGCGGTGCGACTCTGAGGCCTAATCCAGTCTTCGTGCCAAAGAATATAATAATAATAATAATAATAATAATAATAATAATAATAATAATAATAATAATAATAATAATAATAATAATAAATAATAATAATAATAATAATAATAATAATAATAATAATAATAGATTGGATTTTAACACTTTAGTTGCCAAAGGACGAGTTTAGGCGTCCTTCCCCGCCATGCTCAAGTTGCCGAAGACGCCGTAACTCGTCTTTGATATCAATATTTCAAAAATCTGTGATCGGAATCATATTTCCTTTCCGGGCCCTGAGACACAAGTGTGATCTCCTCTCAATCCTCTAGCGGTTCAAGACCGTCATCTGGTGGCCGATCGGCAGATCGAAAAAACGGATGTTACCTTTAACCCGGCAGGACTCACTCCATATGTGGTCCGGGCACTCGCTAATGTTAGAGAGACTCAGTCTTCACACAGTGAACATCGATCGCTGCAAATAACTCGAAAAAACAACATGATTTGGACGTTTATATTATTAATAGTGCTGTCAAACGATTAAAATATTTAACTCGATTAATCGCATGATTGTCCATAGTTAACTCGCGATTAATTGCAAATTAATCACATTTTTATGTTTAATTTTTTTTTACCTTAAACAGATCTTTTTCAAGTTCCAAGTTTTAATACTCTTATCAACATGCGAGTCAACAAATGCTTGCTTTGTGCAGCCATTTAACACAAAAGGATGACCCTCATGCATTGCAAATTTGCATCAAATTCAAAACAGAGTGATGCACAAAATAACTTAAAAGAAAATAATAATTTAAAACAATGAATAAAGTGTGCATGAAATAATAGGGGAAAGAAAACGTTAGGAACTTGTTACATTCACACACACAAGGGCTGATTAATCACACACCCCCCTCTCTCCCTCACACACACACTCTCCCAGCTCTTTTTCTCTTTTGCCCCTTCCTCATCTCTCTCACCCCCCTCTCTCTCTCTCTATATCTCTCACACACACACACACACACACACACACACACACACACACACACACACACACACACACACACACACACACACACACACACACACACACACACACACACACACACACACACACACACACACACACACACACACTTCAGAAACAAACATAGTATCAATGAGAGCATCAATAATACACCTGAGTGAAGTCTAGTAAATTTTTTTTTTTTTTATCTTGAGTTAAAAAAATTAGTGGCATTAATAGAATCGGGAGTTAACGCGATATTAACGCGATATATTTGACAGCCTTAATTATTATACAACCTGGAAATGGACCGGGTATTTCAACATCCCATAATGGAAAACTGTCTACCCCACGCTGAACGCCCAATGGCCCGCGGAGACTGGGGTGAGTTTTAGCGTGTAATATTACCGTGTTCGACACTAACTGCTATGATGAACATTTGACCCACATTAGATGAATGGTAAAACGTTGCCCACGGAATTATAAACGATCCCCCGCCCATCCGGTCAATATCAGATGCTTCAAGAGGTCTACCATCATCCCTGTGCCGAAGAAACCCTCCCCAGCATGTCCAAATGACTACAGACCGGTGGCACTCACCTCTGTGGTCATGAAATGTTTCGAGAGGCTGGTCAAGGACCACATTTGTGCCTCCCTCCCCAGTGATATGGACCCTATGCAATTTGCATACAGGACAAACAGGTCCACCGACGACGCGGTCTCCCAGGTACTGCACAGCACCCTCTCGCACCTTGACCGTCAGAAGGGGGGCTATGTGAGACTGTTGTTCATTGACTACAGCTCAGCGTTCAACACCATAGTCCCCACCAGACTGGTGGACAAGCTGATCGAGCTAGGTCTGAGCTCCGCCCTGAGCGCCTGGGTACTGGACTTTCTGAGCGAAAGACCCCAGGCGGTCAGGGTGGGGGGTCAGACCTCCAACACCATCACCCTGAGCATCGGGTCCCCCCAGGGCTGTGTTCTGAGCCCCCTGCTGTACTCACTCTACACACACGACTGTGTGGCCAAGTTCAGCTCCAACTCCATAGTGAAGTTCGCAGATGACACGGTGGTGGTGGGGCTGATCTCGGACAACGACGAGAAGGCCTACCGGGAGGAGGTGGAGGTACTGGAACGCTGGTGCCAGGACAACAGCCTGCTCCTGAACATTGGCAAAACCAAGGAACTGATCGTGGATTATAGGAGAGGACAGCAGGGGACACACACACCACTGATGATAAACGGGGCTACCGTGGACAGGGTGAGCAGCTTCAAGTACCTGGGGGTCCACATCTCAGAGGACCTGACATGGTCAACACACATAAGCACAGTAGTAAAGAAGGCGAAACAGCGTCTCTACCACCTGAGACAGTTAAGGAAGTTCAGAGTATCGGGGAAGATACTCCAGTCCTTCTACTCAGGAGCTGTAGAGAGCATCCTGACCGGAAACATCACTGCCTGGTATGGAAACAGCACGGCACAGGACAAGAAGGCCCTACAGAAAGTGGTGCGCTCAGCCGAGCGTACCACGGGTATTGCACTACCCCCCCTGCAGGTTCTATACAACAAGAGGTGCAAATCCAGAGCCTGCAGGATAATGAAAGACCCTCACCACCCCAATAACAGCCTGTTTCAGCTGCTGAGGTCAGGCAGACGCCTGCAAATCTCAGCTACTAGGACAGAGCGGTTTAGGCTCAGCTTCTTCCCCCAGGCCATCAGAGCCATGAACAATGTACATTGAGTGCTCAGAACATTGAACTGTCCACACACAAGCACACATGAACACACACACGACACGCACACTGTGCACGCTCACACACGAGCAGCCACTTAACACTTTAACATGAGCGGGCACACACTCATGTCGCACACACGCACACTTATGGCCAAAGGAAAGGTCACTTTAAATTAGAATAACAGGAACAGTGTATTGCACTACCAAAGCTAACTAGCATGTCACACATGCGCTGTAAATAACTATGTACAGATACCGAGATGTCACTCCATGTTACCTGCTATCTGTTACTGCACAATGTTGTTTCTTCTTTTGATTCTATTATATGTACCACTGTATTGCACATCGTTGCGGGCAAGACCACCCGCATTTCATTGTATACCTGTATGCCGTGACAATTAAAACTCTTGACTTGACTTGACTTGACTTGATGATACGTAGAAACTTCTAGAAGTACGTCCAATTGAAATGTTTGATCTCGCACAAATTCCTACCAAACTGTATTTCATCATCAATATAATGTATTTGGGGCTATAAATCACGTTCTGGAGAAAGCTGCAGAAAGAGATGAAAACATACTTATACTTTAGATCATATTTTAGTATGAATATGTGAATGAAAAAGTTTAACGTTGCTACACCATGAACAATACATATAGGACCTTGAATGGGCCCTAATAATGGCAATCTAGCAATAGAAAGTTATAGCCCTGCAAAGAAGGGGAACTTCTCCATGTTAAATAGAGCTGGCAACGGATGGTATATCATGAATTTAACCTTAGGCAATCAAAGTGTTAAGAGAGAAGCGCCTTTCTCAGACTCAAGGATACTGTACAAGGAAAGGATGGAAAAATTAAATTTTTGAAAAAATAAAAATAAAAGATAAAAAATAAAAAAAATTATGAATAACTGTGTATAGTAACAACAGGAAAAAACAAATAAGATAAAAGAGATAAAAAAAGGAAGCAAGGTGCTGTTCAATTGGATGTAGTGGTTGAAATTAACAAACAAAACAAACAAACAATAAAACAAAACAACGGAATCTGTGGCTTAAAAGAGTCAGGGGTGGGCTACTTGGCAGCAGGGCCATGTTGCGTGAAGGCAAGTGAGAACAGGTGGGTTTTTAGCTTGGTTTTGAAGAGGTTGATGGTGTCAGAGCCTCGGATGAGGGGGGAGAGGGAGTTCCACAGTCTGGGGGCAGCTACAGCGAAAGCTCGGCCTCCCAGTGTGGAACGCCTGGTGCGGGGGATGGTGATGAGGTCGGAGTTGGAGGAGCGGAGGCCTCGTGCTGGAGTGTAGGGGTGGAGTAGGTTGGTCAGGTATGAAGGGGCCAACCCGTGCAGGGATTTGTAGGTGAGGAGGAGCTCTTTTCGCTCCAGGGATATTGTGATTCAGGCGTTTCATCCGCCTCCTCACGCTGGTGAGTTAGAGGCAAACCTTCACCTGTCATGGCCCGTCCGGGCTTTGGGGGTTTACCTCAGTCGGACTCGGGACCTCAGGGCTACCGATCAGCTCTTTGTTTGTTATGGTGGCCCTCGCGCTGGTAAGGCACTGTCCTTGACCTTTGCTACACGTTGGCTGAGCTGGCCCCCCCCTGGGGGTGTCAGGGCACCTCTGCCGCCTTGTTAGGGGGGGCCTCGGTGGAGGACATCTGTGCTGCGGCCTCCTGGTCCTCCCCGGGTCCCTTCGTTTTACCTCATGGACATGACTGGGGGTTCTGTCTCCCAGGTGGTTCTGAGGTCTGGGACCTCCCCTGCGTCCCGCCTTTCGGTGGGTTAGCTGGGGTGTGTGGGTGTGTGCCACGGGGTGATGGGTCACACGTGGTCCCACCTGTGCTGTGCGTTTTTAGGGGTCTCTGGTTCCCTCTTTTTTCGCACTTTGGTGGAGTTGACTGCTGCGCCCTCTTCACTAGGAAGGGCGGGTGGACGGGACTCCCCTCCCCCCTGGTGGTAGGGCTTGCGGGTCCTCAGGGGGTACATTTGTCGGGCCATGCGTTTGCTCTGCCCCATACTGTATCTCAATATGGCGAAGAGCGAGACGCGATGCCAGTAATGCTATATAACGAAAGGTTATCCTATAACCTAGTTATATGAATACTGGCTGAGCGTCTCGCTCTTAGCGCGCCCTGAGGTCCTTTGGGTTTTCTATGATGGAAACTTTTTCCCGAGGAAGGGGGAGTGTGACCATGTCCGGTGTCTTATAGGGGGACACTGGGGCGGGGCCTGGTCAAGTGCATGGGTGCATTGTTTTCGTTAATGAAGCACAGTAGGTGCTGGAGATAAAGATATATCTCAATATAGCGAAGAGCGAGACGTTCAGCCAGTATTCATATAACTAGGTTATAGGATAGCCTTTCGATAAATCCAAAAAAAGGAAAGTCTGAGGAAAATAGAGGGTTTAATTCAGCGTGGACAGATTACGATGCAGACTTACCTGTATGCCTGATATGTGGTGCGAAATTTGCGAACAACGAAAAATTTATTTTTTATTTGATAGATTTTCCACAAATAAGGGAAGGACTCAAATAGAGCTGCATAGTTCATAGTTTTATTTCAAAGTAGGTCTACAGATGCCAGTGTTTTTTCTCCTTTTCTGTGTTTTATTTCAAAGTAGGTCTACACATGGTAGTCTTTTTTCAAAGTGGACTACTTTTTATTTTATAAATGTTCCACAAATGAGGGAAGGACTCAAATATACCTGAATAGTTTATGGTTTTATTTCAAAGTCGGTCTACAGACACCAGTGTTTTGTCTCCTCTTCTGTGTTTTATTTAAAAATAGGTCTACACAGCCAGTATTTTTTCTCCTCTTCATAAAAGTTTGAGGTTTTCCTTTGTTATAACAGGTAAAAACAGCAATAAAAAGTTAAAATGTTTCTTTTTGTTGCTTTATAATTCCATTAATGCAACAAACTGTGTGCTTTAAGTATAAAGTATAAAAAAATCACAAATTACTTTGAGTATGCAATTGTCAGGCATTTTATGCTAAATGTGGGGTATGCTTGGGGATATATAAAACGTTATACACTGTGTTATCTTCATTTTAAGGGTAAATAGGTAGTGCGGCTACCTGAGCATTTTATTTTGTGGGAGGGGGGAAAAGTGGCTATTTTGATAGTAAAGGTTGCTGACCCCTGCCCTAGACCAAATATGAGGTGAGTAGGGATTAGTGGTCTGCAAGGGCCTTGAAATTAAGCCCGTGCCCAGCCCGAGCCCATGACGTTCAGGCCCTGCCCGACAATAAGCCTGACTGTAATGCAACATTTGAAGCCCGAAAACCAGAATTAAATATTTTTTTTTAGACTTACATTTAAAACAAAATGTATTTGTTTTAAATATTCAAAACACGGTTTTATATGAACTTAATAAATAAACAAAAACGAAAATGTTCAATAGGTCTGCCTAAATAACAGATAGGCGTATATCACGCTGAAAACTAACAAGCATTATATTATAGCCAAATATAATTTTTTTTTTGTTTTAGATATTCGAAACACTGTTTATATATTAACTTAATAAATAACAAAAACTAAAATGTCCAATAGGTCTACCTAAATAACGCATATCACGCTGAAAACTAAGAAGCATTTACATAGCCTTTTTCGCTCAAGAGAATGCCGTCCCAGTGCTCGCTTAGACTGACTCACACGGCAGCCTCGTAAAACGTATTGAAGGCTATATGGAATCGTCTTTGACACACACACACACACGACACAATAGCCTACTCAGTCACTATACAAACAGACAGAAAACAGAAATCAGATTTCGAGCAGAGCAACATTTATATAATGAAAGCACAACAGAACAGGGCAGCAGCGACCCCACACCAGCAAATAATAATACATCAGACTCACCACTTCGCTGTTGATGTCAGCAACGCGTTGAACAACGTTAACAAAACTTCGCCAACCGGCTACATACATCCAAGAACAAATTAAAACGTTCGCCAACTGGCTATATTCCAACTTCAAACAACCAATGCCACTTTGGTCCGGTTCATTTGTTCATCATCCACCTGAGGGCTTCATCACTGTTATAAGTCGTGTAGCTCCGCTCTGCGTCATACTGGAATCCACTTCCATATCAGTACTAGCACTGAATACATTTTCACATGCACCTTTACACACCCATCTGCCTGGCCACACCCCCATCCGCTCCTCTACATAAGCAGGGGTGTGGCCATACTAACAGCTCCTTCCTTGTTTTCACCACGGCGAGTGTCTGTATATACCACTGTGAGGCCATAGCACTCTGACTACGACGTCATCTTTGACAGAAGATGTAGTCGGCCCTGCACCATGATCGGCTGTTGGAGGGGGGCGTCTCACGGAGCCTCGCCCCGGCCTTAGCTTCTTTTGCCCCGCCAGCGAGGACCTTCGTCAACGTGGAGACCAGCCTGTTGCGGTCCTCTCAGCCTGCGTTCATTGGTGCAGGTAAGGATCCATTGGACACTTCCCCCCTCTTCCTTCCTTCCCTTCTGAATATTTTGTAATAACAATGTTTTTTCCAAAACGTATGTTGCTTCACTACATTTGGGGATGCGACATGTGTTGTGTGTGAATTGTCTTGATCGCTGGTATAGCTTTCTCTCTACCTAGAAAACGGCGTTGTTTTTTACGTGAGTAAAGATGAACTGGTTTTGTTGTATGATGAGAGGTTGTGTGTTCATGTAACGTTAGGCAACGTAGCTGAGCTCACAACTGGCTGGGTTGAAAACCCTGCAAAGCTATGCATAGTGGCATGTGATCGAGGGGTGAGTCCCTCTCTCAGCTTGTGATGACAGTAGCAGGTGGCGAGTTTCACATATAAACAGGGCTGTACCTGTTCAAACGAGTCGTATCAGGGGTAAGGTGGTGAGGGGTGGTTTTTTCCCCCGGTTTTCCCCGGATATACATCGACAACAGTCTGGGGGACAGTCAGTGGACATACACTTTATTAAGCCCTCCGGCTGGACCACGTTTCAATTAAACAAAGTGAGTTCATGCTGTTGTGTTGTGATGCAGCTATTTGTTGTTAGCTCACACAGTACTTGTTGGCTAACAACAAGCTATATAGTGATGCAGTGTGGAGGGACATGCATGGACAATGGACATCAACACAGTCTGGACAATGGAGTGGATATACTTTATCAAGCCCTTCTGCCTGCTGTCAACTTAACAAGGTAGATTTGCGATATCGCTCTCTCTCTCTCTCTCTCTCTCTCTCTCTCTCTCTCTCTCTCTCTCTCTCTCTCTCTCTCTCTCTCCCTCCTGCTTAAATGTTTAAATGATGACCTGTAACCTTCCAGAAGCTATGTTAAGTCAAAAGGACAGCTGGAAGGACATACTCTGCAAGCCCTGTAAACACTCATGAACACGCATCACGATACAGGCAGGGGGGGTGCTGCACTGTGGCTTGTCGGAATTGCTGCACAATCTAACCAAGGATGGCGGTGGAGCACAGGAAATCAACCTGGTGGCATGCTTCTCTCTCTAATCAAGATTCAGGCGGTCGCCCTTGGTCGGAGAAGGATTCTGCGGTATTGCCAAGGCCAGCTCTGAAAGTGAAATGGCACCCCCATCCTCACATGCAATGAGATAGGAGGAGAAATGGTAGAAAACAGGCTCTGTCATGTCTGCCTTCGGGTGGACACGGCTCAGAGACCTCAAACACAGCTATGCGGATTAGCTGTGGATAATATGTCCACAGCTAAAGAAGGCCAGTGGGCCCCATTCCCTCCTCCAAGTCTGGAATTCACTGCCCCGATTCATAGCCAGGCACATCCAAGCACACACTCCTACACAGAGAGTTGGACAACGTTCCACTGTCAAACATCTGTCAAACACATGCCAAACAGGAAGTAAACTAACCGCTGCTATCTTTACTTGTAATATTTTCTTTAACATATTTAATAAATAATTGTATTGTATTGTTCCCCCCAGAACTGAAAATGAGCTGAAAAACGTTAAATCATTTCACGGTGTCACTGTGTCCATGGAAACAACAATGAATGCAGCCATAAACGTATGGTTTCCTTACGCAGAAAAGACATAGTACTATAGTCTGTTTACTTTTCTGATAACTACATCACTGCATAACTAATTTCTTTAACTTTTTGGTTATTAGTGATAGTGACTTTCAAACAAATTTGGTCGCGGATGTCCCAAGTTGATACAGATGTTTGCCCTCTTGGGTGGAGGCTGTGACGTACAGGTGTAGAGGCAGCTCTCCATAGGAGTCTGATACAAGTAAAAATGTTGTTGTTGTAAAAAACTGTTGTTGTAACGACTCACAGGCCTCAGCATCCGTCAGCCTACACAGTGGTGCTCTATTACCTCCACAGTCAAAGGAGGGGGGACAGTGTTCTCTCATTACACTGGTAACAATGTAGTCTCAGTCCTGAAGCCAATTACAGATGCCTTCACCTCCCACCTCCGATAACTTTGAGTTTCATATACTTGTGTAAAGATCAGATTCTTAGCTTTCTAATGATATCAATATTGTCTCAAAATATTAAGCAAGATTCATGTTTTAGGTTCATGTTTTAAAGGAAAACTCCAACATTTTGGGAAATTAGCTTATTTGCCATCTACCCTGGAGTTAGACAAGAAGATACATACCTTTTTCTTCTCTGTGCATGCAGTAGGAGTAGGACGATGTTGGGAACTAGGCTAATGGAGGAACCTACTTCCAGTGACTGATGCTAAGCTAGGCTAACGGTGCACGTCTTCCTACTCCTACTGCATGCACAGAGAAGAAAAAGGTATGTATCTTAACACTCCAACATTTTGCGAACCCTGGAGTTAGACAAAAAGATACATACCTTTTTCTTCTCTGTGCATGCAGTAGGAGTAGGAAGACGTTTGAAACTAGGCTAATGGAGGAACCTACTTCCAGTGACTGACGCTAAGCTAGGCTAACGGTGCGACTGTCTTCCTACTCCTACTGCATGCACAGAGAAGAAAAAGGGTATGTATCTTCTTGTCTAACTCCAGGGTAGATGCCAAATAAGCTAATTTCCCAAAATGTTGGAGTTTTCCTTTAAGTTAAACAGAGTTGGCATAAGTAAACAAATTGCATGTCAACTTACATACATTACCACGTGTCACTAAACACACAGACACACCCCACACACATTGGCTGGTATTATGTTCAATACACATACTTATTCCTCGCCAGTATAAACACTTTTAACCTGTTAATCTGTAGACTTTTTTCAGAAATTTCACCTAAAGGTAATGGTATATGCCTAAGTAAATGGAAGATTGCTCCACTTCTACAAGGTCAATTGGCATGTTCTTGGTATCCAGGAACATCTAGGGACCTGGTATGTATTCCCAGTGTCAGAAATATTGTGTCTGTTACTAGGCTTGAGTAAATTGTAATGAAAAAAAGGAGAATATAAATTATGATTTATTTTTGCATCTTTGACGGTGCATAATACCATGTTAAATCTGCGGGGTACGAGAAAATGCTCACTGAGCTCATTCACCACCTTATTGAGATCATGTGTACAAAAAATCTAAGCAAATGAATAAAGGGAAGATGATTAAACAGAAGGATTTGTAGATACAGTAATAAATGATAATCGATTTTAATAATAAATTCCATATTTGACCTTGAACTTGACCATGACCTTATTATGGCCAAATCATACATCTATGGATAGGGAAAAGGCTCCTCTTTCCAATGGTAGGGCTAAATCTGGATTTAGTCATTTCCTCACGGGTTTACGATAAAAGAGATATAATTAGCATTTTTTCGATAAATTCGTATTTTCGGTAAATCGTACAAAACATTGGTAAAAATGAAAATATACACTTTGACTGCTGTTTTTATAGGGTTATGGTCTTTACTCTTGGCAATTTTTTTTAAAAATAAAAACATTAACCTCTTAACATCCAAGGGCCCACATGTGGGCCCTCATGAGGACGTGCCATTTTGGTGACCTCTAGTGGCTCGGGTGTGCATTTCTTTTGATACAATATATAGATAGAATTAAAGCCCTATTTGTTGCCTGTCAATTGCCCTTTCAGGTGACAAAATCCGTTCAGCGGTTCTCTAGTTACATGCCGATATGTGAGGCGTGCACCAAAGTACACATTACCACCCCCGACCTCTGGGGGCTCTAGCTCCGTCAATCATTTGGCGATCTCAGAAATGTTTGGATAGGGTTGTAGCCAATGAGGGTGGCTTTCCAATGAT
The DNA here is from genome assembly GCF_963971535.1 of Notolepis coatsorum. Taxonomy (NCBI): domain Eukaryota; kingdom Metazoa; phylum Chordata; class Actinopteri; order Aulopiformes; family Paralepididae; genus Notolepis; species Notolepis coatsorum. The sequence goes on along the minus strand of NC_140180.1, from coordinate 47,766,155 downwards.
ACCCCATGATATGATAATTGGGGATCTAATACGGTCTCTATTGATCGATTTATGATAAAGAAAAGCAGGGTCCCCCTATAGGACTTTAAGGCTTAACATTAAGTACAGGCTAGTCTGACAGTGACTCCACAGTAAACTGCTCTAACATGAGAATGTTTACATAATTAATAACATCCATTGATCAAATTGATTAGGCTAACTAAAGTAGAGGATGAGGATTGTATTTTACCCTTGTATCAGCTGTGAGGGAAAGTTGCATGAAAGAAAGTTGGTTTGTGTGTTTGTGTTTTTCCTGCAGTTAACAAGAAACAGATGAACATTTCCCGCCTATTGTAAAGACCCTGCTGTGTTACAAATGTATCATTGATCAGTGGTTTTGTTTCAGGGACACTTGTAGTAAAGGGAAGGGGAGGAGGAGAGAAACAGCCCGGTCCTGTGGTTGTTAAATTGCTCCGTTCTCCATTTGTCATCATGCCTTTACAAGTGTCAATGTTTTATTCATCATCTACATTTGGTGATAAAATGGAAATATTCTGAAAGCGAAGACTTTGTTTATTTGAAATCAGTTGAAAACCCATCCCTGCCTTGTATAAACGCTAGGCTTTCCATTCATAATCTCAGCGAGACAGAGCGGGAGGGAGGGATAGTTCTGAGTAGGACCAGAGTAGATTGACAATTGTTAGCTGCTAGCTTGTCATCATGTCTTTACAAGGTTAAAACATTTATTTATCATGTGAATCTGACAAAGATTTTATATTCGGAAAACCAAGACTTTGTTTATTTAAAATCAAACAAAACCCCCAAATGACCAACAATCTATATGTTGCAACATCTGGTTTTGACAGAGCATGTCACATAATACAGTTGAATATGAGACAGGCAAATAAGTGTCTTTGAGAGTCAGTGAGAGAGGGACTCAGAGAGCAGGCTCCTCTTCAACAAACGCATCAGAAGTGTAATGTCCATGGTTCATATAGTTGACTTTATGTTCATAATGTTCAGTGAGCTTGGTAATGTTTAGTTCTGACCTATAGAGGGCGCTCTATGTTTTACTCCTCAAGAGCGAGACACTCGGGTGATCTGGTCAGTGCACTACGGAGAAGCAGCGGGAGTATTGTTATTGTGGTAGTTCTAGCCATAACAGCAGGAATGTGTCTGTAAGCTTGAAGACGTTCATAAAGAGTCAAACCAGGAATCAATGTGTCGGAGCCTTCATTCTAAAACTTTACACTGGCGACAAGGAGTAATAGTTATATTTTTGTATAACCATGGCTGCTGCATTACCATCGTTCCCTACTTTTGATACAAGTGACGATCACAGCTCATCTATCCGTTGGAGAAAGTGGATACAGTGTTTTGAAAATGTCATTGTTGCATTGGATGTCAAGGATGAAACAAGACAACGTGCGATGCTTCTACATTATGCAGGGGAAGGTGTACAGGACATTTTTGATACACTGTCAGACACGGGTGACGCAAAAGACTATAAAAAAGCTAAAGATAAACTGAGTGAGTATTTTTCCCCTAAACTCAACGTCACATACGAGACTTACAAATTCAGACAAGCTATACAATTGGCTGGAGAAAGTCTCGACTCTTATCACACTAGGCTGCGACAGCTAGCAGCAACCTGTGAGTTTTCTGATATTGGAAGAGAGATCAAGACGATGATTATCCAGACGTGCACATGTAATAAGCTGCGACGTCAAGCACTACAGAAACCGGAGATGACGCTGACTGAGCTACTATCACTAGGTAGAACCATGGCACTTGCCGAGACTCAAGCATCAGGAATGGAGCAAACACGACACAGTTCGGCTCAAGGAAACATGAGGGAAGATGTTTTGGCTATGAATATGGGGAGGGGAGCTACAAATAAAAGTTGCTATAATTGCTCTGGCACTTTTCCCCATTGTGAGGAAACACCATGCCCAGCGAGGGGGAGAACGTGTAACACCTGCGGTAAACAAGGACATTTCTCAAAGTGCTGTCGTTCCAAACGACCACAAGGGGGCACCAGAGCACCATGGGAAAAGAGAGACCGACATGAAGTGCATTATATGCACACCAGTGACAGGGAAATCACACCAAACTCAACACATGCAGACAGAGAATCTTCTGAGGAGTATCTGTACACACTTTCTCAAACTAAATCAGACCTCCCACATGCAAACATAAAGGTTGGTGACTGCAAAATAAATGTGATGCTGGATACAGGGGCAACTGTAAATATCATTGATGAGGCAACTTACCAGAGACTGACATATAAGCCCCCACTCACCAAATGCACTGTTCCCATATTTCCCTATGGCTCTCGTAAGGCACTACCTGCCCTGGGAAAATTCACCTCGCTGGTGGAGTCCAAATCACAGTTCACAACTACAACATTCCATGTGTTACAAGGAAATAATGGCAGTTTACTCGGATATGACACTGCCAGTCAACTTGGGCTAATCAAGATTGCTAATGCCCTTCATACATCCCCAGAGAAGCAGGAACAGCTCACATCTCCACGACAACCGGTCGACATACAGCCCACATCAGCTTGCAAACAGACAGAAGCAAATACAGTGGATGATATCCTCACTGAGTATGATGGTCTATTCCATGGATTGGGCAAGTTGGATGGGGTTCAAGTCAAGTTGCACATAAATAAAGACGTTTCTACTGTCACACAACCTCATAGAAGAGTGCCGTTTCATGTGAGGAAGCGGATTGAAGCTGAACTACAACACCTGGAGGATCTCGATGTAATTGAAAAGGTTGATGGCCCCACTCCATGGGTTTCTCCGATAGTTGTTGTTCCAAAGCCAAAAGACCCGGAAGGTGTGCGTATATGTGTGGACATGAGGGTACCAAATTGTGCCATCGAAAGAGAAAGACATCTCACACCCACAGTAGATGACGTGATACAGGCACTTAATGGAGCCAAGTTCTTCTCAAAGCTGGATTTATACAGTGGATATCATCAGCTAGAACTGGATCCTTCCTCACGATACATCACAACATTCTCCACTCATGTAGGGCTACGACGTTACAAGAGACTGAGCTTTGGGGTCTCGTCGGCTGCAGAGGTGTTCCAAAATGCCATTCAACAGGCCCTGGATGGCATTCCAGGAGTCATCAACCTCAGTGATGACATTCTGGTTTTTGGGGAAACCAGGGCTGCCCATGATCAAGCTCTCAGGGCAACCTTTCAGCGACTGAAAGAAAAAAACCTGACTCTCAACAAGGCCAAGTGCTCATACGCACAGACCTCTCTTGACTTCTTCGGATATACGTTCTCAGATGGAGGTTTCTCTCCAGATCCTAAGAAGGTTCAGGCGATTCATGATGCTGCTGCCCCGACCAATGCAAGTGAGATACGCAGTCTCCTTGGCATGGCAAACTACAGCGCCCGATTCATAAAGGATTTTGCCACCATAACTCAACCCTTGCGAGACCTGACAAGGAAATCTGCTCATTGGACGTGGACCGAAGAACACCAGAGGTCTCTTAATGAGATGAAACGCAGCCTTACTAGTGACGCTGTGATTACCTACTTTGACCAACACAAACTAACTGAACTGGTTGTTGATGCAAGCCCAGTAGGTCTTGGGGCTGTATTGGCACAAAGGAACAGTCCAAATGAGCCGGCCAGAGTGATAAGCTATGCAAGTAGAGCACTGTCCCCCATTGAACAAAAGTATTCACAGACAGAACGTGAGGCCCTTGCTATTGTCTGGGGCTGTGAACATTTTCACATATACCTCTATGGTGCAGCCTTCACACTTGTCAGTGATCACAAACCATTGGAATGGATTTTCAATAACCCCAAATCCAAACCACCTGCTCGTATAGAGCGCTGGAGCCTGCGTCTGCAACCATACAACTACACAGTCTGTTACAAGGCTGGCAAAGACAACCCGGCGGATTACATGTCGCGCCACCCGGCACAGGTATCACACATCTCTCACGCTATGTCAGACGACGAAAGACAAGCTGAAGAATACATAAACTTTGTCACTGAAAATGCTGTACCCAAGGCAATGACACTGGCGGAAATTCAGGATGCAACCACAACTGATCCCACTCTACGTGAAGTAATTTGACTCATTAAAGATGACTCTTGGAGGTTGCTGTCTGACAAACGGGACTCTATTGATGGAGTTGACAGGTCTGCTCTTGTGTCATTCAAGAAAATAAAAGATGAACTGACAGTGACTGCTAATGGTGACACTGTACTGCGTGGCACAAAGATTGTCGTCCCCCACTCTTTACAAGTCAGAGCAATATCACTTGCACATGAAGGCCACCAGGGGGTGGTCAAAACTAAGAAGCTGATCAGGGAGAAAGTCTGGTTCCCTGGAATTGACAAGCAAGTGGAGGCAATGATAGCTGGCCGCATCCCATGTCAGGCTGTTGTGTCCAACCACACACAAGAACCCCTCTGCATGTCTGAACTGCCATCGTCACCATGGGAAAAGGTTAGTGTTGATTTCTGTGGTCCATTCCCCTCTGGGGATTATCTTTTGGTAGTTGTTGATGAATATTCAAGGTACCCAGAGGTTGAGATTCTTCAGTCCACGTCAGCCAGGGCCACTATCCCTAAACTCGACAAGATATTCTCAACACTGGGAATTCCACTGCAGGTCAAAACGGATAATGGCCCCCCCTTTCAGAGCTCGGAATTTGCAGATTTTGCAACATATTTGGGTTTTAAACACAGAAAGATAACTCCATTGTGGCCTCAGGTGAATGGAGAGGCAGAACGGTTCATGCGCACCTTGGAGAAGAATATACGGGCTACACATGTTGAAGGTCGTCCATGGAAACAGACTCTATATGCATTTCTACGCAACTACCGTGCCACGCCACACTGCTCCACTGGGATGGCTCCAGCTGATGTGCTGTTTGGTAGGCCTCTGAGGATCAAGCTACCCACGCCTGCTGTCCACTATCAGTCTCCGACTGATGCAAAAATACGACGAGCAGATGCAATGGCGAAGGACGGGATGAAACATAATGCGGAAAGGAGGCGCCATGTGGTTCCTTTGGCTCTGAAGGCTGGTGATAGAGTTCTCTGTCGTCAAAAGAAGGAAGGGAAGCTATGCCCTGCTTACAATCCACACCCATACAAGATCATCGCGATCAAAGGCTCCATGGTGACAGCTAAACGTAACAATCATGTCATCACCAGAAACTCATCCCACTTTAAGAATTTACCTAAGGTGGATGATCACCACTCTCAATCAGCTGACATGCAAGGTGTCATAGACTGGACTGAAATAGATCCTCACTACACTGCAGAACGTTTATGCCCTGACAGCCCCAGGCCACAGCCACCTGGTCACAGGTACCCAGTGAGGGAACGCAGAAGACCCCCATCATACCTCACTGACTTTGAATAATGTGCATAATGTAATAATGTTCTAAAATACATTGTTGAGTTCAACTAATGTGTAGTTATTGTTAAAGAAAATAAATGTAAGGAAGGGAGGGTTGTAATGTCCATGGTTCATATAGTTGACTTTATGTTCATAATGTTCAGTGAGCTTGGTAATGTTTAGTTCTGACCTATAGAGGGCGCTCTATGTTTTACTCCTCAAGAGCGAGACACTCGGGTGATCTGGTCAGTGCACTACGGAGAAGCAGCGGGAGTATTGTTATTGTGGTAGTTCTAGCCATAACAGCAGGAATGTGTCTGTAAGCTTGAAGACGTTCATAAAGAGTCAAACCAGGAATCAATGTGTCGGAGCCTTCATTCTAAAACTTTACAAGAAGGAACCCTCTGCCTCCATCCACCCACACAGCTCCTATCCTCTCTATTGTGCTTGTCCAGTATGAGCCAGTGTCTCTCCTTCTGTCTGTCTGTCTGTCTGTCTGTCTGTCTGTCTGTCTGTCTGTCTGTCTGTCTGTCTGTCTGTCTGTCTGTCTGTCTGTCTGTCTGTCTGTCTGTCTGTCTGTCTGTCTGTCTGTCTGTCTGTCTGTCTGTCTGTCTGTCTGTCTGTTTACAATGTTTACAATGTTTACAACATTTACATTTAGTCATTTAACTGACACTTTTATACAAAGCAACTCACATTGTGTACAACAATGTCTCTCTCTCTCTCGCTCTCGCTCTCTCTCTCGCTCTCTCTCTCTCTCTCTCTCTCTCTCTCTCTCTCTCTCTCTCTCTCCCTAACTAACTAACGTGATTCTCTCTCTCTCTCTCTCGCTCCCTCTCCCTCTCCCTCTCCCTCTCTCTCTCTCTCTCTCTCTCTCTCTCTCTCTCTCTCTCTCTCTCTCTCTCTCTCTCTCTCTCTCTCTCTCTCTCACTCTCTCTCGCTCTCTCTCGCTCTCTCCCTCTCTCTCCCTCTCTCTCTCTCTCGCTCTCTCTCGCTCTCTCTCTCTCTCTCTCTCACAATCCTGTGTCTCCGAGAAATGCGGCTATGAAATTCTGAGATGATAATAGCACTTCAAAACGCGCTGCTGTGTTGTGAACTATAACATTAATTTCGCTGCTGCTGATGCATAATGTATGAATGAATGAATGGTGAGTTGTTTAAAATGACAACATATACATGTGTTAATTATTTATTGGATTGATCCGAGAGACAGAGAGAGAGATTGCTCCAGAGCATTTATTAACGTTACGTTACATTTTCAACTCGACCTAACGTCGAGTTGCGACCCACCAATGGAAGATAGTACCAGCCGCCACTGCTCCGCAGATACATAACATATCATTCGGGAAATGAAAAGAATGGAGAAAACAATAACCGAAAGAATAATAACTGAAATAGCCGAAAAAGTAGATGCTATCAAAGAATCTATCGAATGCAATATCGAAGCGCTAAGGGTGGCTGCCGACGCACATATTAAGCGCACCGTAGCATTGGAAACTGGTTTGGAAGAACATCAACAGAATTTCGGTCTGATCTACAAAGACATAGCCGAGATCAACGATAAGCTAACGGCTGAGATGAAGGGAAACTACAAAGAACACAAGACGGATCTCAACGATATAACGGCTGAGCTTAAGCGAATCAATGAAGAACAAAAAGCTAAAATATTCAAGATGGAATATCAAACTCGTAAGCTGAATATTCGTATAGTCGGACTGGACGAGTTGGTGAGCTGCACACATCCTGAAGCGTTTGCGACAGAATTACATAAAATCCTGGGACCAACTATCCTTCCTATGGTACCTGAGGTGGATCAGTGTTTCAGATTGGGGACCCGATCCAACGACAATAACGGCAGACCTAGAGTGATTATGGTCGTCCTACTGTACGTCAAGTCAGAATAAAATAAATGATCATTTGGGAGACGCGCAGGATGAAAGGCAATCTGAAATACAAGGATGTGTCAATATACTTCTTTGAAGATTATTGTCGGGAAGTGGTGGCCTTGGGGGGCCAAGTACAAGACGGTGATGTCTCAACTCTATTTGGGGAAACACACTCCCACATTGATGTACCCTGATAAACATGGAGAAAGGGTTTTCCTCAACTCGCCTGAAGAGGCTGGCAAATACATGGCAGCACAACGTGCAGGATAGTTTATATACGGCCTTTTAATCTTTGTTCTATTTCATTATGGCTTACGCTCAGCATCATCTGCACTGTACTTCACTTCGTGCACGTGCACTGAATAAAAAATTCCACCATGTACCTTTACATCCCAACATTCGTCTGGCCACACCCCCATCCGCTTACCTTCATAAGCAGGTGTGTGGTCACCTACTCGCCTCCTTCTTCACTTTCACCACAAGGAAGTGCCTTCGGTAGATCTCCACTTGACGAGGTTGTTAGTAGAAGAAAGTTGGAAAACAAAAGAACGGGAAGATACGTTGACATCATATCTTTATTTTCTCTCTCACTATTTTCGAGAAAATACGGCGATATTGTCTTCGTCACTGGAGTGTCTGGAAGATGATAGAGTACGTCACTGAGCGTGTCTCTAGTGGTAAGACTTCCGTGGGTTGTTCGGGTCCATGTTATGGATCTGTTTCAGGGAGTTGTCAGAGCTCCTCCTCACTAAGCTCCTCCTCAGAGAGAAGTGCCTTCTGTGAGTTCGGACTCTCCTTCCCAGTGAGGGAGCCTCCTCAGAGTTCAGAGCCTCCTCCTCAGATTGTCAAGGTGAGTAGAACTTAAAAAAAAAGGAGTTCCGCTCTATTGTGTGTGTATTCGATTCAATTCGATTATTGAGTGTGTATTGGTTCAGTGCCTCCTCCTCGGAGAGCCCTAACCCAAGTGTTACATGGCTCAATGTTGCAATATATTCTTTTCAATCTATACAGCTCGCGTGGGAAGTCTCTCTGGGGATTTCCGTCTCCTCCCTGTGGCGAGGGTGGCGGGATGTAAAAATGTAAACTATTTTTACCCTCAGCTGCGTCATGGGGGATTCATGTCAGTCTGTGTTTCTTTCTTTTTTAAATAAAAAGAGGAAGGAACATGAAGCACGACGGCTCCGTGTCGTTCTCCCAGGCGACTTGGAGGAACAATGTCTGGTGTCTTGCTAGACTGTCCATTGATGTGTTTGGGTCTCGACGCATACATAATGCTGGCTCGGGGTATTTCTGTTAAGAATCACGCAGGGGCTAAGTGCGCCTTGGTTGCTCGTTATTAAAACAGCGTTTTTATAGGGCAACTGGGATGGAGTTTTGTCTCTTCCGAGCGCCAGTTTACTAGGTTGTCTCGATGAATTCTCATTCATATCTGGGGGATGTTAACGGAATAGATCAGAACATAGGTAGAGGGGTCTCACGCCCTTGGGGTGGGCCACTGAGCGCGGTACAAATGGGACCGTCTGGGTGGCGCCCTCTTTTCATGTTTTAGATCGACACGCATACCTACCCCCTCTTCTGGAGTGGGCATGTCGGCGTGGTTAGGGCACGGGACTGGTTCTGGTCACGCTGGTCCAGGTCAGTTAACCCGTTGTCCGCCGGGGATGCGGATCTGCTGTTCTGGTACCCTGAGGGACTTGTGCTTTTTTCGGGGGGAAGAATGCCGGGTCGGCCCGGTTGTCACAGGGTTGAATGAATGAATGAATGACTTTATTTGACAATATAAAAAATAAACATGTGACAGAAGAGCACAGTCGGGATATACTGCCAAGGATGAAACACAAAAAAGCTCAGAGCTTATTTCCATTGTGGTCCTTGTAGGGGGGTGGGGGAATGTGATGCTTAACACATGCATCATACAAAACGTGACATCACAACACATCACATATACCATTTAACATTTATATACATACAGACTCATACAACATGCAAGGGTGCCTTAAGCTAAGTGTCTAGGTATAGTCCCTTTTGAGCCATGTCTTCAGGCTGGACTTGAATCTAACGGCACTGTCTATGGTTTTCAGTTCACTGGGCAGACTATTCCAAAAGACAGCTGCTGAATATAAAAATGACTCCTTCCCCATACAGCTCCTGAATCTGACTGGCACAAAGTCAGTTGAGCTGCGCCTTGTTTGGTAAGCATGGGTGTCTCTGATTCGGTTGAAGTAATTGTTAAAGTACACTGGCACTACCCCATGCACTATTCTGTGAACTAGGCACATCCCTATCTGGTTTACTCTGTCTTCCACCTTAAGCCATCTCATGACCTCAAAGTGAGATGGGTTAGGCGTTATGGAGACCCTTTGTTGGGTACATGTTGTACTCTGCTCTATCGTAATGGGTTACGGCCATACCAACCTGAACGCGCCCGATCTCGTCCGATCTCGGAAGCTAAGCAGGTTCGGTCCTGGTTAGTACTTGAATGGGAGACCGCCTGGGAATACCAAGTGCAGTGAGCTTAGGGCTGGTTCTCCATTATTTTCGCTCCTCTCTCACGCGTGGCGAAGAGGGGGCTGTTGGGGTGGTCTTTTGGACCTCCTCTGGTAACCCTGTGTGCTAGGCCTGGAATAACCCTTTTTTGGAAACTGAAACACTTGTACTGCGGTATAGCCAGTGTATACCCGCAGGTGTGTTATGGAGTTTTTTCTTGAGGGGTTATAGGAACAACCACTGTCTGTGTACCGAGAGGGTGGTTGATTCCCTGGTGTGTTGGAGCAGAGTCAACTCCCGGGGTACCCGGTTGAGTGTGCCCCTGCACATTCATGACGTCTGCCAATCGTGTCAGCCTTCTCTGCCTCGACCCCTCTGGGTGGGGGTTTTTGATGGAGGCTTTGTCATGGTGCTCAACAACGCCAGCATACGCCCCTTCCGCCGGTGGGGCTGTTTTCAGTTGACTCCTTTGGCGCCTGTCTCGTCCGCAGTGCTCCAGGCTCAGGTCTACAGCCTGCTGCCTGGTTTCCCCGATGCGCTGCCTGCTTCCGTTGGTTGAACTTTGAGTGCTTACGGCCATGCTGACTGCCTGTTCTGCAGGGTCAGTGTGCCAGGCGGTGTACTGTTGGGGGGTAAGGGCCCGCTCTTGGAGGGGCTCTATCCGAATACGCTGGCGATGTGGGGGGCGGGGTCACTAAGTGACCGACTGGTGGGGTCTTGATGCCTGGCGTCATTGACCTCTCCGGGCCCCCTTTTTCCGGGGGATCCAGTCCCTTCAGTGGGTCTGGGTCTTCCTTCGCACTCCGCTGCTACGGCCTTGCCACGGGGTTGGGGTTGCTCTTGACTTGTTCTACAGAGAGAATGGCGCTGCTCCGACCGGCTGCCTTTCTGTTCGCTCCGTCGAGACTGTGCTTACTTTTTTTAATATTTATAGTTTTAAGAGTTTTGTCTGTACCAACAGTAGGTGCATTTAATGTGTATGACCGTCAGTCACTTATAGACATCGGATTACGGGAAACTTACCGATTGGATTACTCACTGGACCAGCTTTCCGAACCGCAACAATAGCCTGAGGAGATTCTCCGGAAAATGGGACCAGATCCCTTTGTTCCCGACCCCAGGAACAAAGGATCCAGACGGCGTGGGAAGAGAGCTGGGATCCGTAACAGGCTGAGATCCAGACGCCACCGAACGCCATTACCCAGTATATTGCTAGCCAATGTACAATCAATTGACAATAAACTGGACGATATCCGAGCAAGGATTCAATACCAAAGAGACGTCAGAGACTGCAACGTTCTCTGCTTCACCGAGACGTGGCTGGCGCCGGACGTTCCAGACCACGCTATCCAACCGGCCAAACACTTCTTTATCCACCGCAAGGATCGCACAGCAGAGTCCGGCAAACAACGTGGAGGAGGTATCGCCTTCATGTTTAACAACAATTGGAGCGATCCAACTAACGTGAAGGAATTATCCAACCACTGCTGCCCAGACCTGGAATATATAACCATCAAGTGTCGTCCTTTCTTCCTCCCGAGGGAGTTAACGGCGATCATCCTGGTCGGAGTGTATATTCCACCGCAAGCCAGTAACAACGTTGCGCTCTCCAGACTCCACGACGAGGTAAATAGAATACAAGCGGCGAACGTTAACGCCGCCATTTTAGTGCTGGGTGATTTCAATAGCGCCAATCTGAGAAAGGTATTACCTGACTTCTATCAGCATGTGACTTGCAACACCAGAGGCGGTAACATCCTAGATCACTGTTACACGCAATTTAAAGGTGGCTACAAGGCTCATTCTGATAGTGGCTTTGGTAAATCAGATCACGCGTCCATTTTTCTTTCACCAATGTACAAACAGAGAATCAAAAGTACTCCTGTAGTCTCGCGAGAGGTGCAGAAATGGGATTTGACGTCAGAGGAGACGCTCCAGGCTGCGTTTGACTGCACAGACTGGAACGTATTCCGCGACACAGATAACATTAATGTCTACACGGAGACAGTGCTGGACTATGTTTGTACTTTGGTGGAAGAAACAATCCCCACTACCAAAATGAGAGTTTACCCAAATCAAAAACCCTGGGTAGACAAATCCGTCCGTGAAGCTCTGAGAGAGCGCACCAAAGCATACAACGACGGCCTAGTGGCAGGCAACATGAATGACCACAAGGTGGCGCGATACAACGTAAGGAGGACAGTGTCAGAGGCCAAACGGCGCTACAGGGATAAAATTGAACTCCAGTTTGAACAAGCTGACTCTAGAGCTATGTGGCAGGGGCTCAAAACGATGACAGACTACAAAGGCGCCTCCCTCAAACTGAACAGTGACATCTCCTTAGCAAATGACCTCAATACCTTCTATGCAAGGTTTGATGCTGGTAATAGCAACACCAGCTCACAAGCCACGGCAATGGGGGGGGGGGGGGGTCGGCTGCTGATGGAGACGCAGTGTTCAGGGTAACAGAGCATGAGGTGAGGCGGACCTTTAAAAAAGTGAATATCAGGAAGGCAGCAGGTCCGGACGGCATCCCCGGCCGCGTCCTAAAAGTCTGTGCCGACCAACTGGCCCCAGTATTCACTGACATATTTAACCTGTCCTTAGAACAGGCTGTCATCCCCACCTGCCTGAAGAAGTCCACTATTATCCCTGTACCCAAAAAATCCAAGCCTGCTTGCCTCAACGACTACCGCCCTGTAGCTCTCACCTCCATAGCCATGAAGTGCTTTGAGAAGCTAGTAAAGGGCTACATCTGCTCCTCCCTCCCCATCAACATGGACCCCCTGCAATTTGCATACCGCCCCAACAGGTCCACGGAGGACGCCATAGCCCATGTGCTGCACACAGCAGCATCACACCTGGACAAGAGGCAGGGGAACTATGTGAGAATGCTATTAATCGACTACAGCTCGGCATTCAATACCATAGTCCCCTCCATACTCATAGCCAAGCTCAGGGACCTGGGCTTGAACTATGACCTCTGCCAGTGGGTCTTGGACTTCCTGACTGGCAGACCCCAGGTGGTGAGAGCAGGCAACTGCACCTCCTCATCCATCACCCTCAACATAGGGGCCCCCCAGGGCTGTGTTCTGAGTCCCCTCCTCTACTCCCTGTACACACACGACTGTGTGGCTCAGCGGAGTAGCAATACAATCATCAAATTTGCTGACGACACAGTGGTGGTGGGCCTGATCTCTGCCAACGACGAGAGGGCCTACCTGGAAGAGGTCAAGGTCCTGGCGGGATGGTGCCAGGAAAACAGCCTCTCCCTGAACGTCAGCAAAACAAAGGAGATGATTGTGGACTTCAGGAGGTCGGGGGTCAAGGACTACAGCCCCCTCAGCATCGACGGGGCACCGGTTGAGAGAGTCAACAGCTTTAAGTACCTCGGAGCCTACATATCCGAGGACTTGACATGGACCACACACATTGACAGTGTTGTGAAGAAGGCACGACAACGCCTCTACTTCCTCATGCGCCTAAGGAAGTTCCAAGTCAGTCAGAAGATCCTTAAGAACTTCTACTCATGTACAATAGAGAGCATCTTGACCGGCAACATCACCTCCTGGTTTGGGAATAGCACTGCACAAGACCGAAGCAGACTACAAAGAGTGACACGTTCAGCCGAACGCACAATTGGAGGGGGGCTCCCCACCCTCCAGAACTTTTACAACAAGCGTTGCAAGGGCAAGGCTAAGAGAATCATTAAAGACTCCAGTCACCCGAACAACTGCCTCTTTGAACTGCTGCGGTCAGGCAAGCGATACCGGAGTCTCAAGGCGAGCACAGAAAGACTCAGAAGAAGCTTCTATCCCCAGGCCATCAGGCTGCTAAACGAACAATGAACACTACACAACAACAACCACCAAACGCACATAGCACACACATCCACACACACACACTCACTTTAAACAAACACACTGTAGCACCCACTCCACACATTTTATAGCACACACCCACTTTAAACAAACACACTGTAGCACCCACTCCCCACACTTTATATTTATTGATGAAGGATTGCACTACAACTCGTACACCTTACTGTAAATTGTACCTAAATTGTACCTCATCCCATTTCTGCTTTGCACTATATAGTACTGTACATTAGTACACTGCATAGTATTGTATATTATATGGTAACTCAGAACATTGTACATATGTCTATACCGAACACTGTGACCTCATTTTCTTCTTCTAAATTACATGCTATACTATGTTATTTGATACTATCTTGTCTAGCACAGTCTCTGGAGCGTAACAGTAAGAAGCATTTTGTATGAAAGTATTCTGTACTTCTGTATGACAACTATTAAAGAAACTTGAAAACTTGACCCCGTGATTCTGGGGGCAGTAACAAGGGTTGTTCCTTCCGTTCGTTCCCTGGTGGCATGCGGGTTGTGCGTGTGCGTAGTCGTGGGGTCAAGCCACGGTCTGCTCACCCTGTGTGTTGAGTTGCTTGAGTTCCTCTTCGCACGGTCGGATCCGTCTCCCTCCCGTCCTCCAATAGGGAGGGTATCCCTCCATTAGGGAGGGTCGGGGGGCTCGGTCCTCCCCGGTCTGATGGTTGTGGGGGGCCTCAGCGGGGTACATTTGTCGAGCTTTGGCTCCCGCTCAGCTCCTCTTGTGCAGATGATGCTGAGCGTAAGCCATAATGAAATAGAACGTAAGGTTATGTATATAACCAAGTTCTATGAATTATGGTGACGCTCAGCATCAGACGCCGCTGCGGCCCTTGATCTCGCCTTGTGGTGAAAGTTTGGGAAGGAGGCGAGTAGGTGACCACACACCTGCTTATGAAGGTAAGCGGATGGGGGTGTGGCCAGATGAATGTTGGGATGTAAAGGTACATGATGGAATTTTTTATTCAGTGCACGTGCACGAAGTGAAGTACAGTGCAGATGATGCTAAGCGTCACCATAATTCATAGAACTTGGTTATATACATAACCTTACGTTAGGCATGGACACCATATCGTATAAACTTCAATGAGCCGCTGATTTGGGACAGAGAGACCTAGGGACTTTATTGAATGTTTTCCCTGTTGGACTTTTATTATTGCGGACATATTGGACTTAAAATTGGAACGATACAGAGAAGATTAGCATGACGAAAGGATGACACGCAAATTCATGAAGCGTTCCTTATTTTAATAGTATGGATTTCTAACAACATTCTGGAACATACTGGAACATTCTGGCACTGTAAAAACGACATATTGCAATAATCTACAACATCAAAAACATTCTATGATACAGTACATGGAACATTCTGGAATAACAGCAATATGTGGCCAGACATACCAATAGTATCTAGCTGCAGAACCACAGCACTAGCCAGAAGACCTCCGGGGGAATAACATTCTTCACAACGGAACATTGCCCACCCCTGGCTAGGGGAAGTGCTGCATATATGTATTTAAAAACTTCTTTTTATTAATTGGAAATATTTCCACTACTTCTCCACTTTATACTCTAGGTGTTTAAAGGTCAACCTCCACGTTGTATTTTTGTTCAATAAACAATGTGGACTAGGCCAACAGTGACTTTCATGAAGAATTGGAAAAAAAAGTATTGAAATTGACCCAGTTTTAGCGTTTTTATCAAAACATTTTGTCTGCCCAACACAATCAACATGCACATGCATATTTTAATCAATGGTTTATAACGTGCACGTGTAATGTCGTCACAACAGGTATTGATCACCAGGGGGCTCTGTGACCCTACTCCTGTGCTCTGGGAGACACAGGCAGTAGCAAGGAGGCAGAGCATTATTTTCGGCGTTGGGTGCATGATGCGCATGCGCTGTGATCACACAAGGCAGCCAACGCCGGAAATAATGCCGTTTTGAGCAGTTTATAAAAAATATTTAAAATGTTTCTTAGCAACGTAGAGCTTTCAAACCATCCCGTATCTCTGTCCGAAACCCTCGTGCAACTGTGAGTACATTTGAAATGTCTCTGTGATACTTGTATAACGAACGGTTCGGCCAGAACCAGTCCTTCATGGTAAATCTAGGTTGGTTTCCTATTAAGGAGCAAGTGACTGTGGATTCACTCGGTGCATCAGTCACGAAAGGGGCTATGATGAGCTTGGCAAGCCAGAGTAAAACACAGTTTTCATTCAATCAATCAATAACAACATTAACCAGACTCTCGTTGTGTCTATTATGCTAACGCTAACGTTACCTCATTGTGTCTATTCTACAAGCTTTAACGTTACCTAGCCTCTCGTGTCTATCTGCTAACGTTAGCATTAGGCTAACTAACGTTACGTCCCTAACCCCAACACGCGTAACTAATCAGCGATCTTTTTGTCAGACTAAACTCTCCGCTCGGTGGCAAATTGTGTTGATGTCGGTTTTGTTTCATCAATAAATGAGGCAGAATACACAGTGACTGTATCCTTTTTTATTGCACTTGTTTCTTGCTGCAAACATACAAAAGACATCCTACGCGAGACATTAAAGATGGCGGCGTTCTGTTTTCGTTCAGACTCCCCAAACAGTGACGCGTCTCTCTTCTGACCAATCAGTGGTCTGCAGTTTTTCACGTGTCATTTCTGGAGCTCTCATGCTGATCATCAGCAGCCCTGCCTCCCCACACGGAGACAAACTGAGTACTTTATTTTAGTGGAAAAGCAACATTAGATTCGGCTCATTAATATGCAAGCCAAACCTGTTGTGACGTCGGCGTTTGATAAGCTTTTTTGATTCGCGCGTGCATGTTATTCGTGCATGGACCTTTTTAACTCTTTCAGAGTGGCATTTCCGGTGTCAAATGGAAATAAATAAATAATGAAATTATATACCAATGATGTAAACTACCCATAATTGATCAGTAGGGTTTAACCTAGAGGTTGGGCTTTAAGCATAGCAAAGCTCTTTCAAGATCTAAGTAAATGTTCTCTTTTTTTTTTTTTTTTTTTTTCTATTAAGTTCAATACCTCTCTATTATTCTTGGGTTACTTTAACTTACACAAGTTCATATAAAATGTAAGTGATTATGGTATGATATTTGAAGCGTATTTTTTATTTTATTTTATTTTCCTTTTTTTTATTTTATTTTTTTATTATTATTATTTGTTTTCATTTTTACTTAAAGGTCAACCTCCACGTTGTATTTTTGTTCAATAAACAATGTGGACTAGGCCAACAGTGACTTTCATGAAGAATTGTAAAAAAAAGTATTGAAATTGACCCAGTTTTAGCGTTTTTATCAAAACATTTTGTCTGCCCAACACAATCAACATGCACTTGCATATTTTAATCAATGGTTTATAACGTGCACGTGTAATGTCGTCACAACAGGTATTGGTCACCAGGGGTATCACCAGGGGGCGCTGAGAGTCACACAGCTAGTGGCAGGCAGAGAGCCTTGCTACCATAGATATATGCTTGCTACTACTAGCCGAATGGAAATGTATCTGTTTCACCTCACTATTGCTCCGTGATTATAGCCATCCATCCATCTCTAAAGCTAACCACGTTACCATATTTGTAATAATGTAAATCATTGTGTCGTTGTACACATTGTGTTTATAACGTTAGTAGATAACATAGCTTAGCTTGGTAGCTATTGTGCTAACAACATATCCCGACATCCGGCTCGCTGGCCGGCATGAACGGCCGACCCAAAATGGTTCTCTCCTCTCTGTACACCCCGACCCGACCCCACGGGTGCCCTGCCGGGGGGCCCATGGACGCGACGGCGGCGGCAGCCGCAGGGCGCCCGAGCCCGCAAAGGCTAGTGTTACACGATAGCTATGAGCTAACTAGCGCTGCGGGCTCCGGCGCCCTGCGGCCGCCGCTGTTGTCGAGTCCACAAGCTTCACTCGGTGCATCAGTCACGAAGAGGGCTATGATGAGCTTGGCAAGCCAGAGTAAAACACAGTTTTCATTCAATCAATCAATAACAACATTAACCAGACTCTCGTTGTGTCTATTATGCTAACGCTAACGTTACCTCATTGTGTCTATTCTACACAGATAGCCTCTCGTGTCTATCTGCTAACGTTAGCATTAGGCTAACTAACGTTACGTCCCTAACCCCCAACAACAAGCGTAACTAATCAGCGATCTTTTTGTCAGACTAAACTCTCCGCTCGGTGGCAAATTGTGTTGATGTCGGTTTTGTTTCATCAATAAATGAGGCAGAATACACAGTGACTGTATCCTTTTTTATTGCACTCGTTTCTTGCTGCAAACATACAAAAGATATCCTACGCGAGACATTAAAGATGGCGGCGCGGACATTCTGTTTTCGTTCAGACTCCCCAAACAGTGACGTCACGCGTCTCTCTTCTGACCAATCAGTGGTCTGCAGTTTTTCACGTGTCATTTCTGGAGCTCTCATGCTGATCACCAGCAACCCCGCCTCCCCACACGGAGACAAACTGAGTACTTTATTTTAGTGGAAAAGCAACATTAGATTCGGCTCATTAATATGCAAGCCACACCTGTTGTGACGTCGGCGTTTTGATAAGCTTTTTTGATTCGCGCGTGCATGTTATTCGTGCATGGACCTTTTTAACTCTTTCAGAGTGGCATTTCCGGTGTCAAATGGAAATAAATAAATAATGAAATTATATACCAATGATGTAAACTACCCATAATTGATCAGTAGGGTTTAACCTAGAGGTTGGCCTTTAACGGGAGAGTGGCCAAGCCACAGTTGACATTCTACTTATGGTAGAATTTAGAATGTTATATCATATGGTATACATAGGAAAGTTAAGGATAAATGGCTCATTCTGGGCTAACCGGTGGTGTAAGGGAGGGAGTTGATTTGATTTGATTTTTATTTAGTACATACAATTTATACAATAGTATAAAAACAAGGGGTACAAGGATAACATGTGAAAGTCTGTCGACTTGTTTCCAACATGGTCCCAAGAAAAATACAATAAATCACAAAGAAAGAGTTAAGATAAAATAGATACAACAAGTAGATAAAATAGACAACACAATTTTCTAAGAGCCTCATTACAGGGGTGTCAAAGGAACACAACCTTGTACGGCTCTTTGAGGGAGGGGGGATTAGGGGATTATTTGTATATATGTATGTTTTTAAGCTCGGCTCTCAACGGAACCTCAATAATTGGATATATATCCATTGTGAATTCGTACTCCAGACGCATTACTAACAAATACACAACAACATGTATAGATTATGGCTAGTTTGAATATAATGATCTGGAATACTGGGGGAATAAATAAACAACATAAACGCAAAAGCGTGCTCACACTGATGAAAAACAAACAGGTTGATGTGGCTCTTCTAAGCGAAACGCACCTTTTAGTGGAAGACAAAGTAACGCTAGCGGACAACATATATCATAACATTAGCCACTCTTCCTTTGGAACGAGATCCCGTGGAGTTGCTATAGTCGCGAAACAGAAGCTGAATATTGAATTGCAGGAAGTATGGTCTGATACAGATGGTCGGATAACCATAGCTAAAATTGTATACAGGAACAGGAAAATAGTGTTGGTAGCGGCATATGCCCCAAATCTATAAGAGGCTAACTTCTATGCTACACTTACCAGAACAATGTTAAACTTTCCTGAATACTCATTTATAATTGGCGTGGATTTTAATGCCATTTGGGATCCCGGGATGGATAAATCTTATCCCACCTTTTCCAATGATCAGAAAAATGCATCTAATGCATTAAAGGATTGGTCTAAGAATATAGGGGTAAATGACCTACGACCCGAAAGTGCTCTTGTCGATCTGCAAGACATAACACATTTTCCAGAATAGATTATGTTTTTGCATCCCCTAGACTATTTGATAACTATGATGTGGAAATGGTACCTAATGCACTATCAGATCACTGTTATTTACTCCTAAAAGGATCATTTGGTATACTGTCATCCCGAGCCCCAAGATGGCGATTTAACTCGATATTGCTGAAAAACAAGGAATTCATTACACAATTCAAATAAGCTCTTGTTGTATTCCTGCTGGAGAATGCGCAATCGGTACAGGACCCCAGAATATTATGGATGTCGGTAAAGGGATTTATCAAGGATTTTACCAGGAACTTTTCCTCCAAAATACGCAAGAATCGTTGTTCAAAACTGGCAGAGCTGGAAACGCTTTACTCTACGTTATTTTCCTCTTTACAATACAACTACTCGGTTCGATTGGAATCTCAAATTAATGTGTTAAAAAAAGAGATTAATGCCATTTTAAAACAACAATCTGAAGTTCAAATACGTAGCACAAGACAACAGTATTACTTTCATGGTTCTAAACCAAGTCACCTACTAGCTATGCAGATACGAGCCAACGCAAAATTTGCAGATATACCTACTATTAAGGCACAGCAAGGACTTGTTACAGACCCTAAAAAAATCAACGAGACATTCAAAGAGTTTTACTCCAACTTGTACAAAACAGAAATGGCCTTCTATCAAAACAAAATGGACATATATCTTAATCAAATTAACCTTCCTAAACTATCAGAGGATGACGCTAAACAGTTAGAAACACCCATCACACTAGATGAACTTAGGGAGGCCATATCTGAAATGCAAAGTGGTAAGGCTCCTGGAAGGGACGGTATCCCACCAGAAATGTACCTCTCATGCTGGGATGTAATCGGACCCCTATTACTTAA
Source organism: Notolepis coatsorum (assembly GCF_963971535.1). Lineage (NCBI taxonomy): Eukaryota > Metazoa > Chordata > Actinopteri > Aulopiformes > Paralepididae > Notolepis > Notolepis coatsorum. Next base: position 47,745,791 of record NC_140180.1, on the reverse strand, counting down.
TATGATTTTATACTCAATCAAGGAGGGGAACTTCCATAAGATCGACAATATTGCACTCATAACAGTCCTCCTTAAAAAAGACAAAGACCCCACCGATTGGGGTAGTTATAGACCCTTGAGCCTCCTCGGAACCGATATCAAACTGTATTCCAAGGTATTAGCCATCAGACTTCAAAAGCATATGACGTCTTTAGTTCATCCTGATCAGACTGGCTGCATATGAGGCTGCTTGATCACGGATAATATAAGACGGTTATTACATGTGCTAGATGCCAGCAAGGATGACACCCCATCTATAGCGATGCTGTCCCTGGATGCGATGAAAGCCTTTGATAGGTTGGAATGGTCTTATTTATGGGCAGTACTAGAAAGGATGGGGTTAGGAAAAGGATTCATTGATATGATTAAAGTATTATACAAAGACCCATCGGCCATGATTACAACAGGTATAATCACCTCCGAAATCTTTCCAGTATCGCGCTCTAACAGACAGGGTTGCCCTCTTAGTCCCGGACTATTCGCTTTATCATTAGAGCCTTTAGCACAATATATAAGACAATCCCAATCCATAGGACCAATCGCAATTAAGGGCACACAACATCATATTAGTTTATATGCGGACGACGTAATATTGTTCATGCAAAACCCTAACACCTCAATGCCTCATCTTCTCAAGTTGATTGATGACTTTGGCAATCTATCGGGATTTAGGATAAATTGGCCAAAGTCGGCCTTCCTTCCACTTAATGCCCCTGCAAAGAATATACTCCTTCCATAAAAAATACCAATGGTTAAACACTTCAGATGTTTAGGAATTGAGGTATTCCCTACTATAAGCCAAACGGTGAAGTACAATCACACAAAATTCCAAGATAAGATCAAATATGACTTTGACAGGTGGTCCAAACTTAAAAACTCAGTACAGGCACGAGTATCAATAGTTAAGATGGATGTTTTACCTAGAATCAACTTCATTAGCTCAATGTTACCGTTACCCCCTCCTGATGGTTACTGGAAAAAATTACACTCCACCGCATATACATTTATTTGGAATAACAAACCTCCATGAATAAAAATATCCTCCGCACAGAGAAACAAAGCCAACGGAGGTTTGGCATTTCCAGACTTTTACCACTATTTTAAAGCGTACTCTTTAAGACCACTGACAACCTGGTTTGACTCCCAAGCATCTGTATCTTGGAGAAACTTAGAAGAAAATATAGTAGCACCACATAGACTGTAGGACATAGAATACACCATATTATCAATTAAGCAATGCAAATTGAAATTTGGCCGCCTTATTACACATGTGATCCGGATATGGCGTGAAACACAAAAAAAATATTCTAACCAACATAAATGGCATAGCCATACTCCCCTATTCAATAACAATGCACTCCTTATTGGAAAACGACCTATAAGATACCCCAAATGGGAAAAGCAGGGCATACACACATTGGGAGATGTTTTCAACAAACAGGTTTTTTGTAGCTATCAAGATATACATAAAAAATGTAACCTCACCAGTTCCACATATTATTTTTACGCACAGTTATTGGATTGTTTGAAGGCTCATGGAGTCCCATTAAGGATACCAATTGAGCACCACAGATATCACAAATTCTTCTATGAAAGAGAGACATCGAGAGGCTTTGTATCTGATTTTTATCATCACTTACTAATGTCTTCGTATGGAATCCTCCCCCTAGACTCAGTCTGGAGGAGGGATATACCAGACTTGGAAATAGATTTTGATTGGCAAGAAGTCTGGGCAAACGTTCGAATTGCATCACGTAACCCGGACCATCAACAAATTAATCTTAATTATATTCATAGGACATACCTGACTCCTATAAGATTGAACAGAATGGGACTTAAACAAGACTACCTATTGAGAGAAAACGGGGTTTATTCAATGTATGTGATGTATAGATTGGGGGGAGATGACCACAGCTAAAACGGTGCCGGGTCAGAGAGATCGAAATGTGCATGGTTTGCCTTAGAAGAGGGTGATAGAACAGTGGTTCAGAGCAAGCAGGGTGATTGGGAGCAGCACACTGCCAGCGAGAGAATGTTGACATTCCTTGTAAGAACAAATTGATAAGAGCGAGGGGGAGGGGTGACATCTTTAATGAAACAGTAGAGAAACGTTTTGAAATGTGTGTAAAGGTTAAACGCGGTTGTCATGACAGCGCGGCACATGACAACCAGAAAGGGGTGGGCCCATCGTTGCTATGACGAAGATCCTATAAAGCTGATGTAACTGGTCTAAGGCCACCCTCTTGAATGTCGTCGTGCATGGGAAGTGAAGAGACAATTGTGGCCAGTCATTGTGTTTATTTCTCCTGGAGAAGACATTCAAGGAGGCACATATTAACACTTGGCCAGCAGATGGCGTCTACAGCTTACAAGGCTTCTTCCTCGTTCAGGCCAGACTGAACATTTTGAATCATACATTGAAATATCACATTAAAATAAAATACACAATGAAATAATACAAATTAAACAATAAAACATCTCCAATTACCTGGAGAAGACATTCAATGAGGCACATATTAACACTTGGCCAGCAGATGGCGTCTACAGCTTACAAGGCTGCAATGGGGAAACATGTCACGCTGTCAGAACGAGGCCTACAACACATTGCTCAACCATTTACCACTAGCTCAGTCAGCATGTGTCATACAAGAGTTCGCCACCACAGCTAAACCACATTACAAAAAGTGCAGATTTGTTCATCATTAACACAGTTACCACTATATACAACTCCGGTTCATTGCCCGGCAACTTATTTACAAAATGTAACCCATTAATACATTCTTTTAAACCAAGGAAATGTTTAGGGACACTGATCAACTCTCACCTTCTTCCTCGTTCAGGCCAGACTGAACGGGAGAGGCACGCACCAAAGTAAATACGTCACTTCGGGAGGAAGTGACGACGGTTTCAAAATAAAAGACTATGAGAGTAAAAGATAATAATAAACAAATTAAAATAAAACGTTAGGGAGGGATTCTTTGTGGAATACATATTAGTATATTCTATATATATACCTGCTACATACTCCCCCCCTGAATTCCGCTAAAATCCCAAACCTACAGGACACACTAACTGGGACCTCCAACACTACGTCAGAACCGGCACGGGTTTACCTGAAGATACACATCTTCAAAATCAACTAGAAGTTACCTGTCACACAGGTTCAGAGAAAACAAAAAGATGATCGGTCCTATGTTCCTCCTAGAATCACTCGGTGCCTTGTACACCAAACCACCCGGCCTACTCGAATCCCATACCTCATCTGTGAGCACATGTGGTAAATACGCCACTTACAGTGTCACAGTGCAAGATAAAATAAAAATCAATAAAACAAAAAAAACTGAAAGAGATAGCACAGAAAGCCTAGGACAGAGTTAGAAGAGACTGGGAACTCCTACCAACCGAACGGCCTCTGAACCATCGTCTCTATCAAACGGTTGACTCCCCTAACCACCCTGCCAGCCCGTGTCCTGACTACACCCTCTGTGCCCCTCAGTGTAGGTGCACGGCAGTCTCGGTCCCGTTCTACAATAGCCGGAATGACTACCGGAATAACGGTCGGGGCCCTTGGCACTGTGTCTGATGTGTCAACTGTAGACACTGGTCTGGAGGACTGGGCACTACTTGCATCAACCACCGACACTGTCTCTATATCAGACTGATCTTCGTCCACATCAGCTACGTCACAGGAGCCATGACTGGTAGCCTCTTCAGCCCCACTCAACACCCATGCCTCCGTCCTATCCTCCGAACCCCTCTCTCCCTCCAGAGAGTTGACGAGACCCATCTGAGACCCATCCTCTGATCCTCCAAGACTGTCTTCAGTCTCCGGCGCGTTCCCATCAGCAGTCTCTATGGGTAGAAAGCTGATATCCAGAATCAGGTTGCGATGCACCACTCTCGTCTTCCCCTTGTCATCTTCCAACTTGTAGACATGAGTCTGTGGGTTGCTGTCCATGACAGTATAGACTGTTGGTTCCCACTTGTCCGCAAGTTTCTTCTTCCCCCTCTCACCTTTGTTTGCGAGGAGCACCCTGTCTCCCACGTTCAAGCAGATCTCCTTGACTTTACGGTTGTAACCTCTGGCTTGCTTGTCTTGCTCCTTGACAGCATGTCTCCGAGCAACGTCTGCTGCTTCATGGAGGTGGGACATAAGCGTTGTCGCGTAACTGCTGTAGTCAACAACCACTGGGTCATGCAGAACCTGTCTGAACATCACATCAACAGGGAGCCTCGGAACCCGCCCAAACATTAGGTGGAAAGGTGCATACCCAGTTGTCTCATGCACCGTCGCATTGTATGCAAATGTCAGAGTCTGTATTTGCTGAGGCCACCTGGCCTTCTCCCTCAGCGGCAGCGAACGGATCATGCCTCCCAGGGTTCTGTTAAACCTCTCGGTCCCTCCGTTCCCCATGGGATGGTAGGCGGTAGTGTGTGACTTGGAGACTCCCGACAGTCTAAGCCAGTGGTTCTCAAACTGTGGTACGCGTACCACTAGTGGTACTTGGTGGTACTGCTGGTGGTACTTGAAAACATTTACAAAAAAGCAAAAAAAGAAATAATTTTTTTTCAGTCAGGCCACTGAAAAAGCAGGAGCAGGCCAGGCCAGTGTTTCTGGTTGCGGCGGCGCGATAGTTAGATAACCTAAGTGGGGAACAACCAGGAGATCACTGTGACAGAGAGTAATTCAGTCTAAACAGTCATGAATCTTTAATTCAACTTCAGCCATGATCATAACCTTTATTTTTATTTATTTTTTTGTAATGTCAGATACAAAATGAAATACTCCCACTTTTCTGAAAAGAGTTGGTGTTAAATCTGACATTACAAAAAACCCATCAAAATCTGTGTTGCTGCTAATCATTGACACATGCCTAGCCTGTAATAATCCCCCCCAGAAAAATGTACTTTGCATTTGATGTATTGAAAATATTTTACTTTGTGTGTTTTTTTTAACAATAATTTGTGATGCCATCACACAAACTGGCATTTAAAGGGTAAAAATTCAAAAAATTATTGAATATGTGTTTTCTTTTATTTTTTACAATAATTTGTGATGCCCATCACAAACACTGGCATTTAAAGGGTAAAAATTCAAAAAGTCCTGCACCAGAATGCAGGAAATTAAGTTTTTGTAACAAAATAATTGTGTGTGTGTGTGTGTGTGTGTGTGTGTGTGTGTGTGTGTGTGTGTGTGTGTGTGTGTGTGTGTATGTGTGTGTGTGTGTGTGTGTGAGAGAGAGAGAGAATGATGGACAATTGCTTGCTGTGTGAGAGAGAGATAGAGATAGAGAGAGAATTAAGTACATTTGCTGAAATACAGTTGTTCTTAATTTTCTCACTTGCTATGTGAGAATGTTAGTTATTATGTTCTCAATGCCCCTTGCATTGTATGAGTTGTGTGGAAGCGTTTGCTAGTTCTAGTGCTATCCCTTTGTACATTGTGGCTGTGTCTGACAAAAGTTAACAATAAATAATGGTATTAGGAATACATTTGCCTCCTGCATGAACTGTGCATAGCTGAATAGACTGTATTTTAACGCCGGTCATATGGTGGTACTTGGAGAGCCAGCTACATTCTCAGGTGGTACTTGGTGTAAAAAGTTTGAGAACCACTGGTCTAAGCAGTTCCGCAATGAGCTCGCTCTCGAAGTTGGCTCCTTGATCCGTATGTATGCGCTTCGCAAATCCATACACACAGAACACGTGATCCCACAACTTCCTCGCAACTTGCTTCGGTTGTTGATTCGAGCAGGGAAAGACATGTGCCAACTTCGTGAAATTATCCGTCAGGACAAGGACATCTACTGAACGCTGATTGTTATCCTCTGCACTCCAGAAGTCCAAACACACTAGTTCCATGGGAGCGGAGGTCCTTATACTCTCAAGTGGAGCCCTGGCAGACGGATCTGGAGTCTTGGCCAAAATGCACCTCTGGCAGCACTTCACATAGTCCTTAACTTGGCGCTCCATCCTCGGCCAAAAGAAGCGTTGTCTTGTCAGGTAGATCGTCCTTGCCTGCCCTTGATGTCCGGCTAGGTCATGTACGCCCCACAAGGCCTTGTCCACTAGACTCCGGGGTAAGACGAACTGAAGCCTCCTCTGCTTGCTCAACGGATCTTTGGTGACTCTATAGAGCACTCCGTCAGTGACCTTCAGTCTCTCCCATTGTCTGATCAGCACCAGAGCACTCGCGCCCAGACCGTCTCTCTCTCGCCTCGATGGCCTCCTCTGTCGAGTCAGAAAAGACGTGACCTTTGAGATGTCAGGGTCACTCTCTTGGCTCCTCTGAAGCTCTGCCAGGGAAAAGGCAGGCAGCGAATCCTGTCCCGGCGGAGCAAGATGTTGAACGGTCTGGACCAACTCTGTTGCCCTGGACTCTGCAGCTGCATCCCAATGGTCATGAGAATCAAGGACCGCCTTCACAGCGCTGTTACACAGGGGCGGCGAACACTGGGACTGCATCACCGCGATGCTCTCTGACCTCTCCGCCCGTTGACACTGGACCCTCAAACGGAAGGCATCTTGAACTCCGTTCACTCCAACCTCACCCGCTTCGGCGAGCAGATTTCCGTAGGACTCAGTGACCAGCCGGCGCCCAACCGTCTTGGCAAACGGATCCCGACTGAGAGCATCAGCCACCACATTCTTGACTCCTGCGATGTGCTTCAGGCTGAACGTATAAGGAGCGAGCTTCGTGACCCACCGTTGTTCACAAGCGTCGAGCTTAGGCTTTGTCATTATATAGGTGAGTGGATTGTTGTCCGTCCATACAGTGAAGGAGTTGCCCTTCAGCCAATGGCTGAACTTGTCACACACACTCCACTTCAGTGCCAAAAACTCGAGCCGATGGGCTGGGTAATTCTTCTGAGAACTGCTCAGGGTCTTGCTTGCGAAAGCTATGGGGCGCGCTTTACTTTCACCAGCTGGTACTTGTGACAACACCGCCCCGAGCCCGTCCAATGAAGCATCGGTCGACAGAATCAAGGGACGTGAGAAATCAGGATGCGCCAGAACCACACAGTCCAGCAGACTCTCTCTTAGACTGACGAAGGCGACGTCACACTCTGAAGTCCAGTCATCGGGTCCCAGTCTCCTGAATGTTCCTGCCTTCACCTTCACCTTCGTCCTTCCTTTCCTCTTCTGTCCCCCAGTCAGGGCGAACAGCGGTTTGGCGATGGAAGAGCAATTAGGGATAAAGTGCTGATAGAAGAAGACCATTCCCAGATAGGACTTGATCCTCCGTACTGAGGGCGTGCACCCGTCTTCTTCCATCAGATCTGTCCTAGACATGCTGGATATGACCTCCACCTTCGCAGGATCCACAGCCACTCCGCTACCATCTATGATATGGCCCAGAAACTTGACAGACGACCTCATCAGATGACACTTTTTCGGACTCAGCTTGAGGTTGTGGTCTCGCAGTCGCTGGAAGACGACCTCCAGTCTTTGTAACGCCTCCTCTTCCGTCGATCCGAAGACCAGCAGGTCGTCCAGATAGCATAACAGGCTGCTGAAGTTCATGTCCCCGAATATACTCAGCATCATGCGCATAAATGAGGCAGGACTATTGCACAGTCCCTGCGGCATTCTATTATACTCATGCAGGCCTATCGGTGTAGTGAACGCCGTGTATCTCTTATCCTCTTCAGCCATGGGAACGTTGTAGAAGCCGGACATCAAGTCCATCGTGCTGAAGAAGGTGTTCCCCCCCAAGGCGGCCAGACAGTCCGACTGATGTGGAAGAGGATGGGCGTCTTTGAGTGTTCTTGCATTCAACCATCGGAAATCGGTGCAGATCCTCAGATTACCGTCCTTTTTCCATACCATCACCAGCGGTGAAGCATAATCACTCACTGATTTTCGGATTATCCCTTGCTGCTCCATGTCTGTCAAGACCTGTCGTAGTTTCTGGTAGTGAGCAGGGGGTACTCTCCGGTAAGGAAGGCGGAATGGACGATCATCGGTCAGTCGAATGCGGTGGACGAAGCCCTTTGCCTCACCACAGTCCATCTCATGCTTGGAGAAGATGTCGGTGTAAGACTCGAGCAGCTGGACCAACTTCTCCTTTCCTGCGTTGCTGGTATGACATGGTTGGATATCGAGTTTGTCAAGACCAACATCACGTAGCCTCTGCTCGAAGTCAGAGGGACTGGTTGCCGTATGGTGCTCAGTCGCAGGAGCCCTGTCTGTCCGACTACAGCCTTGGAGTAGCTCCAAATCCTCCACAGCTAAGCAGGGAGACACATCTGCCAGCTTACAGTTCCTCTTCAGCGTAACAGGTCTATCAGACAGGTTGGTGACCTTCATGGGGACCCACCCATCACCCCACAGAGGTGTCACGACCCGACCAACCATGATATTACGTGGCATGGACTTTGATGAAGTCGGCTCCACTATCACGGTGCTTCCCGGCGACATGACAGTATTCTTGGGTAGTTTACCCCAGACGAGGTGTTCTTGCATCGCCAGAAGAGTGATCGACTGCTTGAGCTTGACCGTGCCAATCTTATCCGGTACCTTTTCACCCCTCCAACGGGACGTATTCGCCATGAGGTCCAAGAACTGTTCACACCCTGGGGATGAGGATGGACTGCAGACGGAGATGAGCCGCCAGTAATCGTCACTGTCCTTCAACTTGTGCATGAGGAACTTGATCACATTCGTGCCAATGATGAGATCATCCCTCTGGCCCGGCACCACAAGAACTGGTACGATGCAGCTCACCCCATATACTTTCAGTTCAACTTCGTACACACACTTCGGTTTAGTGAGTTTTCCTCCACACCCCACTAAAACCACGTCCTCAGTCGTCGGTCTTGGTTCTTGCAATACTTTTCCTTTCAACATCCTTTCCTCTGCATCTTCACTGAAAGTACAGGCCATGGAGCCTGAGTCGAGCCTCCCTTGCATCTGAAACATATTATTCACGTTGACTGGAGCATAGAACAGCTCATCATACGGCTCAACTCTTTGCGTGTTCTGTGCTATGATCTTCACACCAGCCGGTGCTTCACTGCACTCTCTCACATAACACTGTTTGTTACAAAGGGTCAGATTAAACCGAATATATGTATTTATTGATTGATATATATTGCATAGGATTTGTATATCGTTTGATATCCCTTGTGTATTCTTTGTACATATACACGGAATATCCCTTTAACCTAGTACAGACCATAATATTTCGTTCTCTTATTGGATAGCGTTCCACCAGCGCCATTGCCATACCCCCAGAGTCGAGTTCAAAGCCACCGTCAAGGCTTGTCTCAACATGCCCGGTTCTGCCCAAGACTACGAGACAGGAATAAGGCTGGTACTAGTTTATTCGCCTAACATATAAATATGGCGCAGGTGAATACAGAAGTAGTTCGAGTTCGAGTTACCCAAGTGAAGCCTCACCCACGATACGACGTGCGGTGAAGTAGGGCCCGTTTTGCCCCAAAATAGAGTCTTGTCTTATCCTAATACGTTTGTTCAACGTATCGTTCGCTCCTTACTAGTAAAGCCTTCATCACGAGTCAACGACCAAGTGAAGTGAGCAACCGTGCGTCTAAATAGAGCACTTATAGCCGCGTGCGAATAGGATAGTAAAGTGTCAGAGCTTAGTTGAATAACGTCAAGTTCAACCTAGTTAATGTGAAGTACCACGCACCGGAGAATCTACACCGGTGAATGCAGAGCCTCTTTCCGGCTGGATTATTATTATTATTGCTTTGGACCAGGCTGTTGGAGCGGAGAAGAATCGTCTACACCCACTACTGTGGGATTTACCCGTGACGTGAGGAACATCACTCGAGCCCGTCTCAAGGAGAGGCTGGCCAGCTTTCACCTGTGCTGCACGCATACTGGGATTACAGCTGCTGCTTTTCGTCTGCCGATCAGGGAGTAATATACCGCCTCCCATAGCAGGAGCTTATTGAGTCCCCGCTGATCCAGACTTTGCATTCGAACATTTCCTCCCCCTGCTGGCTTACAACCGGTGGGAACCCCCCTACCAGTATATCCCGCTGCCTCCCCAGAGTACCATAGATATAATTCCTAATATTCAGGTTGTATTATCATCTCTTGCGTAATATGAGAATGGACATTCGTTATTGATTTGCCTACGCACATTCCTTTGCCTTATAAGCGCATCTAGAGTAAAGTATATTATGTATTCTTGCTGCTAATAAATACTTAAATCCAATATTGTTGTGGAACCGAGTCATTGTGGAGATGTTCTCATCATATACCTGTGTACTGTATGGGCAGTAGTAATGTACATAAGACGGTAGTTTTAATGATACCATACTTATTAATACAGTCAGGGAATTGTACCCCTCAGTTACACTGTTCATGTTCACTTTCAGCACTGATGGTCTGACTGTCCTCACCCACACGTTCCCTCCTCCAATGCGGGTTAGTCAGTTTAAAGACTGCTGCTCTCTGGGTGAGCGCGCGCCCTGGTCTCTCTGTCTGGGAGGGGAACTGCGACAGTCTCTGCGAATATGGCCGGGTTTAAAGCAACCCAAACACAGGTGCTCCCGCATGCAGTGTGCCACAGTGGAGTGCTCCGCCGATCTGCATATCTTGCAGTTAAACTGTTGTCGTCCATACATTGGCTGGTTGTTCTGAGCCATCGGCTGGTAGCTCTGAGAGATCGGCTGATTGTTCTGAGCCATCGGCTGGTAGCTCTGAGAGATCGGCTGATTGTTCTGAGCCATCGGTCGGTTGTTCTGAGCCATTACTTGGCTGTTCTGCGCCATCGCTTGACTGTTCTGAGAGAGTGTCCGGTCAAGCAGGCCAATCAAAGTCATCAGACAGTTCCCATCTATCTGAGGAGCAGACGTGACACTCGCTCCCACCTGGACAGGGGGCGACTCTGGAAGGTTAGGCGTAGACACCTCCTCAAACACAGGTGTCTGGACATGAACTGTTAAAGGTCTCCCCAGACCTGCACGGTTTGGTCTGGCGTCCCGCTGTCCTCTCATGCTGATCTGATGACGGTCAACATGCTCCTGTATTTCACCAGCTGTCCACTTCTCTGGCGCTTTGAACCGCAAGATTGCAGCAAGGGAAGGATCAGGGCAATTCTTTACGAACATCATGGTCACCTCTCGACGGGGGTCATCAATATGTCGCCCATGCCTGCTCAGGCCATCCTCTGCTGCATCAACAGCCTTGTTAAGTCGGATCCAATACTCGACAGGGTCCTCCCCTGTCACAGGCACAGTGTTATAGTAATCCGCAAGAGGCATACTTGAGCATGACACGCCACCGAAATGTTGTTTCAGTATGTCAGTCACAACCCTTGGGTTCTCTTGAGGCTTTAGTAACGGGTTGCTACGGAGCGTTACTTTCACAACGTCTCTGGCTCTGCCCATCAGTCTGGACAACATCTCTTGATGCTGCTCGTCCACTCCTATACCTCTCTTCCTCAGGTAGGTGTCCATGAGCTCCTCCCACTCATGCACTGAGAGCTTGTCAGACCCATCTCCTCTGTACACTGGAGGCTCCCTCACATCCGACTGCATGACCAGCTTTACACCAGTCAGGTTGAGTGTGGAGTCGACGCGTGGTTGGCTCCCACCCGGGTATTGAACCCGCTCTTGACTGCCTTCATTCGCCCGGATCTCTCCTCTCATCTGAGCCGATATTGACTGTCCCACCTGCTGGGCGATGTGTGATATCAGGTCACTCAATGCTGGGTCGTTCCTGTCAGGGATGGCCGCAGGTGAAAAGGTAGGCCTGTGGGCAAAGGGTGTGTGGCTCGGTAGATGGGTTGAGGTGAAGACTGGGGAACCTTCATTGCCCGGGGCACTAACCTGCTGGGTCTGACTGGGCGCTCGTGACCTCCCCTCACCTGGGCTCGGCCCTGGGGAATTAAATAGCTGTAACCCTCTCCCATAAGAATTAAGCAGCGATGAACCCCTCCCCAAACCAACACCCAGTGAGTTAAATCGAGCCAACAGCTGTGCCCCCCTCCCGGACGCAAAATCACTAGGGCCATGAACCACCCTCTCCCCAATGGCTCCCCCCTCTACAACAGACCCGCTCTCTGCGACGGCCTCCACCTCTACATTATCGTGATCCATTTAATTTTTTTTCTAAAATGGGCTATCAACAAAGAAGGAGAAAAAAAATTTAATATATTCTGCGGATCACAATATGTTTACCTTGGCCATTACCAATACTATGCCAAAAGAGTGGAGAAATATTTGATTACAATATTTTTCTATTGGCTATTCCTATACCAGGAAAAAGAAGAAAAATATATATATGTTGGTCACAATATTTTTCTATTGGCTATTCCTATACCAGGAAAAAGAAGAAAAATATATATATGTTGGTCACAATATTTTTCTATTGGCTATTCCTATACCAGGAAAAAGAAGAAAAATATATATATATGTTGGTCACAATATTTTTCTATTGGCTATTCCTATACCAGGAAAAAGAAGAAAAAAATATATATGTTGGTCACAATATTTTTCTATTGGCTATTCCTATACCAGGAAAAAGAATAAACCAGAAATCAGAAATTAAAGAGAGAAGAAAAAAAAATTCACTTCGACGACTATTCCCGGCGACCAATCTGGCGTTGGTACTTGTGTTGTCCTGGTCATCGGCACCACTGTAACTGGTCTAAGGCCACCCTCTTGAATGTCGTCGTGCATGGGAAGTGAAGAGACAATTGTGGCCAGTCATTGTGTTTATTTCTCCTGGAGAAGACATTCAAGGAGGCACATATTAACACTTGGCCAGCAGATGGCGTCTACAGCTTACAAGGCTTCTTCCTCGTTCAGGCCAGACTGAACATTTTGAATCATACATTGAAATATCACATTAAAATAAAATACACAATGAAATAATACAAATTAAACAATAAAACATCTCCAATTACCTGGAGAAGACATTCAAGGAGGCACATATTAACACTTGGCCAGCAGATGGCGTCTACAGCTTACAAGGCTGCAATGGGGAAACATGTCACGCTGTCAGAACGAGGCCTACAACACATTGCTCAACCATTTACCACTAGCTCAGTCAGCATGTGTCATACAAGAGTTCGCCACCACAGCTAAACCACATTACAAAAAGTGCAGAGTTGTTCATCATTAACACAGTTACCACTATATACAACTCCGGTTCATTGCCCGGCAACTTATTTACAAAATGTAACCCATTAATACATTCTTTTAAATCAAGGAAATGTTTAGGGACACTGATCAACTCTCACCTTCTTCCTCGTTCAGGCCAGACTGAACGGGAGAGGCACGCACCAAAGTAAATACGTCACTTCGAGAGGAAGTGACGACTGTTTCAAAATAAAAGACTATGAGAGTAAAAGATAATAATAAATAAATTAAAATAAAACGTTAGGGAGGGATTCTTTGTGGAATACATATTAGTATATTCTATATATATACCTGCTACACTGACAGTGGTTCCGGGTAGGGCAGACAAAAATCTGACTGAGACCAAAGAAACGAATCCCACAGGAGGGAAGAGACCAAGAGACTCTCTCCTCTCATAGAGAGGGGGGGGGGGGGGGGGGGGAAGGATGCCACATTATCATTAGCTTCGGCTAACGCGAGGCGGGTTAGGCTAAAGACCAGGCCTGACCACCAGTGGACTGAATAGCAAAAGGACAATAGACTGAACACACCGAAAGATCATTAGAATAGACTCTTCAAGGACAATACAATCTGTTAACATCTGAGCTGAGGTTTCTGTTTATATCAATAAACAACGCTTTTCCTCATAAGGTATTACGCTGTGTCGAAGTGTCGGATTCTTACGGAGGTGGAGAATTATTATGGTTTGTGGATTGCACTAACGGGGAAAGATAAGGATCGCATTCCGCCAGTATATGAGACGTCAGGACCATTAAAATTACATAATGCAGAGGAATTGGGATGGAGAGAGGATAACAGAAGAAGACGTGATACTGGCCAGATTGATCAGGATCTAACAGTTGGTTGCCGATGACAGCCGGATTTGCAAGAGATAAGAACAACGGAAAAAGACTTTTTCAATAATGGGACGACAGTGAACAACAGTCATTGTGTGTGGGAGAATCATGATCGAGCAAGGCCGGCCAGCCCTGGGAGAGAGAGCCGAGTTGAGCGGTCAGGAGGCGAACCAGCGCTGTAGGAGAAACAGCGCTCCGGAGAAAGATGTGAGTTCATTGTGCACACACGGTTGTTTTGATCTTTTAAGCCAAATAAAAACAGATAGTGCATCCGTAAATAAGGAGCGACAGAGAAGCCAGCTGTAATAATATGAGCAGAGAGCCATGGTGAAAATCGAGGGTGTTATCTACAGAGAATGAAAAGCAAACGAGGCAGGCTGCACAGTTTTGGTTTAAGGAGGGTAATGCGAGATGAGGAAAGGGGGGGGGAACGCTTGAACCAGATCAAAAAAATTGTTATGGCGGGACTGTCGTCATGACAGAAGGAAAGTCGAGAGGAGATTGTACCAGTGTGTATTATGTCCGATCAGGCAAGAGTATTAGTCTGAGAAAGCGTCCCCTGATATGGATGGGAAAGAGAGAAAAACAGCTGTGTTTTTAGGCCTTGGAAGGAAGGGCAGCGGCCGTTTGTTTGAGAGAGTAGCCATTTGCACAGAGACAAGATGGCCGCAAAGGGCCACAAGGAGGATGAGACAAGATGGCCGTGAGCCACGAGGAGATAACAACAGATAAGAACCAGGAAGTGACACGTCAACTAAAATACCATAGAGGAGGAGTAGGTCACCACCTAGTGGCGGAGGGGGGGTAGTGCTGGGGAGTTTTCATTACCCATAGGGGAATATTTAGAAGATAGGTCGGAACTACCATCTAGTGGCGGAGTGGGGGAGTGATTCATCGGGGAATCTAATGAATTTCACAGAGGGTGGATTATTATAATAACAATAGATATACAGGTTAATTAAATAGAGTTTAATTATACAATGGGTTAAATAAGAATTGCACAGAGAGATGCGGTGCAGTTAATTAAGTTTAATTATGAAATAAGAGGGAGTTTGATCTCCAGTGGGGCCTTCTCACACCTGATAGATAGGCAGGGTCTTCAGAAGACACGTCACCAGAAGAACTGGCGCGCGCTGGGGGTCAACCTGGGATGAACAGATAGGGCGACGGAAATGGTAATCGGTTAGCTGCGGGTGTCACGCCGGAAGACAACAAACAGGGAACAGCCCTGTAGGACAGATATGGGTGTGGAGAAGGTGGTAGACTAATAGCAAAACAAGGGAAGTCGAATGTACAGACGACTGCTGGTGTTGTGTTTCTGCTTTCAGCGGGGGGCGACACGATCACGGTGGAGACGACCAGGAGACAGACTGGAGGAGGAGGAAGCAGCAGGGGCCAGGCACCACAGCCTGGTACACAGATCATCCACGACGAGAGAGAGGAGACGGCGGCGGTGGAGGAGCAGATGTGGAGAGGACAGCCAGAGACACTGAGCAGTAGCAGACCAGGGGAGAAATGTTTGCCTAGGGGACCGCGCCCTGGAAGGGGGACCAGCTCAGGAAAGGAGCCGTCACTGAAAGGGGCCCTTGCTCTAGAAGACGGGACCGGCCCAAGATGGGAGGTGTACTGTAAGAGGGAAGGGAGCGCTCCGATTTGGACGTGGGGTGTACCTAATAGGGAGGCCGAAGGGTTTAGGTGTGTTGTCTGAAAAGTTGCAATCTGTGTTTTTCTCTGTTTCTCTCTCTCTCTCTCTCCTCCCTGACCGTTGTTTATCCTTCCTGGTTTAGGGGTGATGCATGTAATGGAAAAACAATAAGGCAAACAGCAGACGGAGGGGCCCTAATTGTTATGAGTCTATTTTTGGGTATAATTAATTGAAAAACCAAGTAGTCTGTTGATTCTGAAGGTTGATTAAGAATCAAAGGGGGGAATGAGAGAAAACGGGGTTTATTCAATGTATGTGATGTATAGATTGGGGGGAGATGACCACAGCTAAAACGGTGCCGGTTCAGAGAGATCGAAATGTGCATGGTTTGCCTTAGAAGAGGGTGATAAAACAGTGGTTCAGAGCAAGCAGGGTGATTGGGAGCAGCACACTGCCAGCGAGAGAATGTTGACATTCCTTGTAAGAACAAATTGATAAGAGCGAGGGGGAGGGGTGACATCTTTAATGAAACAGTAGAGAAACGTTTTGAAATGTGTGTAAAGGTTAAACACGGTTGTCAGGACAGCGCGGCACATGACAACCAGAAAGGGGTGGGCCCATCGTTGCTATGACGAAGATCCGATAAAGCTGACAGTGGTTCCGGGTAGGGCAGACAAAAATCTGACTGAGACCAAAGAAGCGAATCCCACAGGAGGGAAGAGACCAAGAGACTCTCTCCTCTCATAGAGAGGGGGGGGAGGAAGGATGCCACATCATCATTAGCTTCGGCTAACGCAAGGAGGGTTAGGCTAAAGACCAGGCCTGACCACCAGTGGACTGAATAGCAAAAGGACAATAGACTGAACACACCGAAAGATCATTAGAATAGACTCTTCAAGGACAATACAATCTGTTAACATCTGAGCTGAGGTTTCTGTTTATATCAATAAACAACGCTTTTCCTCATAAGGTATTACGCTGTGTCGAAGTGTCGGATTCTTACGGAGGTGGAGAATTATTATGGTTTGTGGATTGCACTAACGGGGAGAGATAAGGATCGTATTCCGCCAGTATATGAGACATCAGGACCATTAAAATTACACAACGCAGAGGAATTGGATGGAGAGAGGATAACACAAGAAGACGTGATACTGGCCAGATTGATCAGGATCTAACACTATGTTCCTTATTTACAAATGGGGATGAGGGTACATTTATGCACATGTATTGGGATTGCCCACCGGTTAAGATATTCTGGAAAGAAGTGTCCCAGCAATTATCAGTATTCTTATTTCTGAACATACCTGTACATCCCTCTGTATTGCTGTTGAATGATGTATTTCAGTTTGCAGCCCCTATACAGCTAAAGAGACTAGTTTTATCCGGTCTCACAGCTGCTAAAAAGCTGATAGCATCACGATGGATTAAACCGGAAAAAATGTGCCGGAAGGTATGGGTTCTTACCTATTTCGATGTGATTTATCTAGAAATATCTACAGCAAGAATTTTAGGTGTCAGTGAAACCAACATTGCAATCTGGTTAGAAGTGGTGGAGACTCTCGAGGAACAAGGGAAGATGAGAGAGAAGCTAACTGACTTGGAGGGGAGATCAAGAAGAAACAATATAAGAGTGTGGGGTCTGAAAGAAGGGCTAGAAGGAGCCTCGATGTCCAAATATATGGAAAGCCTAATACGAGAGAAACTGGATATGTCCCTTTCAGAACACACCGATATGGGAATACAGAGGGCACATAGGATACAAGCACCGAGACCTCAGACGAATGGACCACCGAGAGCAGTCATAATTAACTTCCTGAGGTTTGAAGTCAAGGAGAACATTCTTAAGAGAGCCTGGCAGACGAAGATCGATGTGGAAGGACAGAGAATATCCTTTGACCATGACTATGCAGCGGAGGTGGCTGCAAAACGCCGAAGTTACGCGGAAATAAAGAAGATTCTAAAAGAAAAAGGGATTCGGTTCCAATCACCGATGACCGCTCTGAAAGTATACTGGCAGGAAGGCACCAAAACCTACAGCAACGTACAAGAGGCAGCGAGGGACATACATCGGGATGGAGAGAGGACGCCGGGACGAAGAGAGGGGGGAAAACCCACATATACACCCACCCCGATGGAGAGACTGGAGAAGATGCGCAGGTGGAACAGAGTCGAGAAGAGGAGGACGGATGAAAGATGGGGATTGGAGATGATTCGAGACAGAGCAGCTGAGGAGAGTGACAGAGGGACATCGGAGAGAAGCACAGGAAGAGCGCGAGGGACCACGATACTTCAAAAGGAAAGATAAGTACAAAACAAAAACATTTGACTAAGACCATAACTAAATGTGAAAGATGCATAGAAATACACACAACATAGAATAAGAGTAATTGTAAACATAAAAAAAAAAAAAAAGATAAAACTTAAACAGAGAGAAGGCATGTGATACACAGTACAAATTAATGTGGACATAAAAATGACTGATTCTATGTCTCTGAAAATAATAATAATAATAATAATGACTTGGATTTATATAGCGCTCTTCATGGCACCCAGAGCGCTTCACAGAGTCCATTATTTGTTCATACACAGTCATACCGGTGGTGGTAAGCTACAATTGCAGCCAGAGCTGCCCTGAGGCAGACTCACGGAAGCGTGGCGAATAATCAACGCCTACGGCCCCTCCGACCACCACCAACATTCATTCACATGCATACACATTCATACGAGGCAAGTAGGTTAAGTGTCTTGCCCAAGGACACAACGGCAGTGGGATGGACATGGGCTTGAGCGGGATTCGAACCACCAACCCTTCGATCATTGGACGACCCGCTCTACCCCTGAGCCCTGAGCTGACTGACAGAGAGAAAAACACACGTTGGACAGATTGTGTATATGTGTATGTATATATATGTATATATATATATGTGTGTATGTATGTATATATATATATATATATATATTAAGGCTGTCAAATTTAACGCGATATTAACGCGTTGACTCCCGATTCTATTAATGCCACACATTTTTTTAACTCAAGATTAACGAAAAAAAAATGTTTTTTTTTTTTTTTTTTTTACTAGACTTCACTCAGGTGTATTATTGATGCTCTCATTGATACTATGTTTGTTTCTGAAGTGTGTGTGTGTGTGTGTGTGTGTGTGTGTGTGTGTGTGTGTGTGTGTGTGTGTGTGTGTGTGTGTGTGTGTGTGTGTGTGTGTGTGTGTGTGAGATATAGAGAGAGAGGGGGGTGAGAGAGATGAGGAAGGGGCAAGAGAGAAAGAGAGCTGGGAGAGTGTGTGTGTGAGGGAGAGAGGGGGGTGTGTGATTAATCAGCCCTTGTGTGTGTGAATGTAACAAGTTCCTAACGTTTTCTTTCCCCTATTATTTCATGCACACTTTATTCATTGTTTTAAATTATTATTTTAAAGTTATTTTGTGCATCACTCTGTTTTGAATTTGATGCAAATTTGCAATGCATGAGGGTCATCCTTTTGTGTTAAATGGCTGCATAAAGCAAGCATTTGTTGACTCGCATGTTAATAAGAGTATTAAAACTTGGAACTTGAAAAAGATCAGTGTAAAAAAAAAAAAAAAAAAATGCGATTAATTTGCGATTAATCGTGAGTTAACTATGGACAATCATGCGATTAATCGAGTTAAATATTTTAATCATTTGACAGCACTAATATATATATATATATATATATATATATATATATATATATATATATATATATATATATATATATATATATTAAAAAAAAAAAAAAAAAATCATATTACCGGGAGCTCAAGGACAGGGCAGCACACAGACAATGCTGGACTTACATGGTGAACTTTCTTTTTTAGCCACTAGGGGGAGCCCTCTCAATAGGAGAGCCTTTTCTCCCCACCCCCCAGCAGGGGATAGAGGAAAGAAAATAAATACCTCTGACACCATGGAATTGTCAAACTTTGTGAATGTTGTAAATGTTTATTATAGTTCTTTGAATGTAAGTCGAGTAGAGTTAGCAGTGGCTACAACTACAAATATTATTTTATGTGACATGGGTAGAACGGGAGATCATTTCGAATGGAAAGATGACACAAATTAAAAGTATTAAGATGATGTCGCTGAATGTTAATGGAATGAATAATCCAATCAAAGGAGTAAGGTGATGACGAAGCTTAGAAAAGAGGAGGCACAGGTTATTTTTCTACAAGAAGCTCATCTAATACAACAAGAACATGAAAAACTGAAGATGCCTTTTATGCTGAGGATTTCCTGATTCAAAATGCAGCAAATAACCCAAAGCATGACGGAAATGCCGGAACCAGTTAAGCCTCTCCCTAAATATATACCAGTGTAGGAATGACTTTATTGTGTTCATCAATGAGGTCATTCCACCAGTGTTGGAATAACATTGCTGTGTTCATCAAAGTAGCAAACGATATGCAAGTCGTCTATAACAATGTTTACTGTGTATAATACGATTCATAATACATTATAATTTCAGTCTCTGGTCTCTGAGGGGTCAAATAAATATCAATACAAAAAGATCTATCTGGAATATTCTGGGTTTATCGCTCAAATGCCCTGGGTCTCTTAGATCATTCTGGAATGTAAAATAGTCTAGGCACTAGTATATTCTACAACCTTCTAGAATATAAGGCACCATGACAACGAAGTAAAATAGTCTAGGCACTAGTATATTCTACAACCTTCTAGAATATAAGGCACCATGACAACGAAGCATACAACTCTAACAATAACATTCGGTGTGCATACACATAGCATATATAAATTAAATGAAGTGCAATCAGCCCTTAATAATACTTTAAAATTATCCACACATAAACGTATGGGCACAGCAAGGTTATTCTAACAATTTAAGTAATCACTCCATTAAAGGCACATTGAAGCGCTAAAAGGCGCTGCTTTTCTATCCTATCTAATCAGTTAAATCGGTTCCAGTGGCTTCTCCACGTTGATAATTATTTATCTCTTATTCCTTATCTATATCTTTCCATTGATTTTTATTTTATTAAATTTTTTCTTCTCATCACCCTATATTTTTTAAACATAATTTAACTTACATTGTTCTTTTCCAATGTTCTTCACATTAAGGTGTCAATATTACTATATATTTTTTAAATATATTGTAACTTACATTATTCTTTTCCAATGTTCTTCACATTAAGTGTCAATACTGATCTACAATCTTTTCCTTTTTTTTTCCCTCACACGTTGGTGGAGGGTTCAAAGGAATATGTCGATAAAGGTTTATTCTCTTTTTATTTTATTTTTTATTTTTATCTTTAGGTTAATTATCACAATACTTCATTACAGTAAGGGAAGGTGCAAGACCAAAAGCGACATTCTATTGCAATAGAATGGAAATGTTAGATCCTATGGCAATGAGCATAGGAAAATTAGGATTACAATGCTCAGGTTGGGCAATCCGGTGGACCATGGGAGAAAGTCAATCGCGGAGGATGTGTTCTTGGAACACAGGCATGTTCGACTTTCTGGGAGAGGGGAAAATAGGGGATTTTTATTTGTATATATATATGTTTTTAAGCTCAGCTCTCAACGGGACCTCATTAATTGGATGTGCATCTATTGTAGCTTCATACTCCAGAAACATTACCAAAAACTACACGAAAACATGCATAGACTATGGCTAGTTTGAATATAATGGTATGGAACACCGGTGGGATAAACAAACAACACAAGCGCAAAAGCGTGCTTACACTGATGAAAAAAGAACATGTGGACGTGGCACTATTAAGCGAAACGCACATTTTAGAGGGAGACATAAATACGTTAGCGGATAACATATACCATAATATTGGTCACTCTTCTTTTGCTACGAGAACTAGAGGGGTAGCCATAGTCGTCAGACGCAAATTAAATATCGAATTGAAAGGGGTATGGTCGGATGCTGAGGGGCGCATAACTATAGCTAGGATTATACACAATAACAGGAAAATTGCATTGGCAGCGGTATATGCCCCGAATTTGTACGAAGTGGGTTTCTTCACTTCACTAACAGGAGAAATGTTAAACCATCCCGAGTACTCATACATAATAGGTGCGGATTTTAATGCCATTTGGAACCCAAGGATGGACAAAACTTACCTTTCCTTCTCCAGCGAACAAAAGAATTCATCTAAAGCATTAAAAGATTGGTCGAAATCAACAGGAGTAACTGATTTATGGCGTTCACTTAACCCCATGACCCGCAAGTACTCCTGTCGTTCGGCGAGACACAACACACTATCCAGAATTGATTACGTCTTTGCATCCCCGAGAATATTTGATAAATACGAAGTGGAAATGACACCCAATGCGCTATCAGATCACTGCTACTTAATCCTGAAAGCAACATTTGGTACATTATCTACCCGGGCCCCAAGATGGCGTTTTAATTCGATGCTGCTTAACAACAAGGAATTCATTACACAAATTAAAGAAGCTCTCACAGTATTCCTACAAGTTAATACTAACTCGGTGCAAGATCCCAGAATATTATGGATGTCGGTAAAGAGTATGATCAAGGATTTCTCGGATAGATTTACCTCCATATTGCGCAAAAATCAAAACACAAAACTGTCTGAAAAGGAAACGCTTTACTCAACGCTTTTTAATTCTTTAAAATACAACAACTCTACTAGACTAGATAACCAAGTTAACATTCTAAAGACCGAGATCAAAGCAATGTACAGACAAAAATCGGAATTGCAAATACGCAGCACTAGACAACAGCAGTACTTCCAAGGTTCTAAACCTAGTCACCTATTAGCCATGCGACTAAGAATTAATGCAAAATTTGCAGATATAACTGCCATTAGGAAACAACAAGCTCTAGTAACAGAACCCAAAATAATAAACGATACATTCAAAGAATTCTACTCCGATTTATATAACTCAGAAACGACCTTTGATCAGGACAAATTAGACACATATCTTAATCAAATTACTCTCCCTAAACTTACAGATGAAGACGCTAAACAGTTAGAAGTACCGATCACATTAGAAGAACTCAAGAAGGCCATATCCGGAATGAAAAACGGCAAAGCTTCGGGAATTGACGGTATCCCATCAGAAATGTACATTTCTTGCTGGGACATATTTGGACCCTTATTACTAAATATGATCTTATACTCAGTCAAAGAGGGAAGCTTCATCGAACACCAAAATACCGCACTCATTTCAGTTCTTCACAAAAAAGACAAAGACCCCACTGAATGCGGTAGTTACCGTCCTTTAAGCCTCCTCGGAACCGATGTCAAACTGTACTCTAAGATATTAGCCATCAGATTGCAAAAGCATATGACGTCTTTAGTTCATACGGACCAAACAGGCTTCATAAAAGGTCGCCTGATCAATGATAACATAAGGCGAATACTGCACGTACTAGATACAGACAAAGAGGACATCACACCTAAGGCGATACTATCCCTGGATGCTATGAAAGCATTTGACAGGTTGGAATGGTCGTTTCTATGGGCAGTATTGGAAAGGATGGGGTTAGGAAAAGGTTTCATTGATATGATTAAAGTACTATACAAGGACCCATCGGCCATGATTACAACAGGCACAATCATCTCCAAAATCTTTCCGGTATCACGCTCTGCCAGACAGGGTTGCCCTCTTAGTCCCGGACTATTCAATTTATCATTAGAGCCTTTAGCACAATATATAAGACAATCCCAATCCATAGAACCAATCGTAATCAAGGGCACACAACAAAAAATTAGTTTATATGCGGACGACGTAATATTGTTCATGCAAAACCCCAACACCACATTGCCTCATCTGCTCAAGTTGATTGAGAACTTTGGTGATCTATCGGGATTTAAGATAAATTGGCCGAAGTCGGCTTTCCTTCCACTTAACACCCCTGCAAAAAAAGGTATAACCCTCCCAGGTGCGATACCGATGGTAAAACATTTCAGATGCTTGGGAGTGGAAATATTCCCCACCATAAGACAAACGGTGAAGCACAATTACACAAAAATACAGAACAAAATCAAGGACGACCTGGACAGGTGGGCAAAACTTAAAAACTCAGTACAGGCAAGGGTATCAATAGTTAAGATGGATGTATTACCAAGAATCAATTTCTTCAGCTCAATGCTTCCGTTACCTCCTCCAGAGGGCTACTGGAAAAGATTACAAACCTCCACATACAAATTTATTTGGAATAACAAACCACCTCGCATAAAAAGATCCACCGCACAGAGAAGTAAAGCAGACGGTGGCATGGCAGTCCCAGATTTTTTACAATATTTTAATGCCTTCACATTAAGACCATTGAAGAAGATATGGTTTGACCCCGAGGCTTTGGTATCTTGGAGAGAATTAGAAGAAAACATAGTAGCCCCACAGAGATTGAAAGACATAGCATACACTAAACTTTCAATCAAGCATTGTGAGCGAGAATTTGGCCCAATAATAACCCATGCAATCAGGACATGGCGGGAAAATCAAAGGAAATTTCCTAACAATCAAGTATGGCATAATCACACTCCCATATTCAATAACAATGCTCTCTTAATGGGAAAACGACCTATAAGATTCCCTGTATGGGAAGAAAGAGGCATACACTCATTAGGGGATATTTTTAATAACAAGGGCCTCTGTAGTTATGTCGAAATATGCATAAAGTTTAACCTCACCGAGTCCACATGGCTTTTTTACATACAGTTAAAACTTTGTATGAGATCTCACGGTGTTCCATTACACATACCAATTGAACACCACAGATACCACAAATTTTTCTATGACAGAAATACATTGGGAGGTTTTGTATCAGGTTTTTATTCACAATTACTAACGTCCTCGTACGAAACCCTTCAACTAGACAATGTCTGGAGGAGGGATATACCAGACCTGGAAAATGACTTTGATTGGCAAGGAGCCTGGGCAAATGTCCGACTTACATCAAGGAACCCGGATCATCAACAAATCAATCTGAACTATATTCACAGGACATACTTGACTCCTATAAGGCTGTGCAAAATGGGGCTTATACAAAACTCCAAATGCTCCCAATGTACAAATGGGGACGAAGGAACATTTATGCACATGTATTGGGACTGCCCACCAGTTAAGGCATTCTGGGAAGATGTGTCCCAACAATTATCAATACTCGTATTTTGGAATATACCTGTACACCCCGCGGTATTGCTATTGAATGATGTTTTTGAGTTTGCAGTGAACCCACAACTAAAAAGATTGGTTTTATCGGGTATCACAGTAGCTAAAAAACTGATTGCATCACGTTGGTTTCAACCGGAAAAAATGTGCCGGAAAGTGTGGTTTCTTACATATCTTGATGTGATATATCAAGAAATATCAACAGCAAGAATTCTAGGGCTCAATGAATCCAAAATGTTAATGTGGTTAGAAGTGGTGGAGAGAATAAAAGCTAGCCTATAATGGTGATGTCTGGTTAGGAGTGAGGGATAATAGAGGTACTATCCAAGAGGGGGTCCGGGAGGGGGGGATTTGAGCTGGAGCATATGTGTGTAGGGTTTTAGAAAATAGGTATTCGGGGTATATTATATACTAACATTTATATAATTGTAACTTCGCTGGATATACACGGTATACGGTTAAAATGTTATTATTGACTATTTTTGTTTTATCCTGTTTCTGTACTTGCATATATTTTAACCACCTTTACTGAAAGTTTCATTATACATTGTGTGTTGAGTACTGACTTTTAATAAGTTTTGTTTTTCAATAATAAAAAAAATTTAAAAAAAAAAAGAAAAACTGAAGAGATTCGGATACGAGAATATGTTTTATAGTTCTTTTAAACAGAACCTTAGGAGAGGAGTAGCTATATTGATTAAGAATGCAGTGAAGTTTGAATTGATTAAAGAAGTGAGAGATAAAGAGGGGAGATATGTAATGGCCAAGGGGAAAATGGAAGGCCAAATGGTAACATTAATGAATATATATGCACCCCCAGACAGTGAGAAATACCTATTTGAAACAATCTTTGATATTATAGCAATGGAAGGGGAAGGCGTTTTAATCTGTACAGGAGACTTCAACGTAGTATTGAATTACGACATGGACACGACAAGCACAAAGAGATGGAGAACACACATTAGCAAATATATGAAAATACAAATGACAGAATTAGGAATCACGGATATATGGAGAGAAACACACACTAGACAGGGAATACACACATTATTCACATCCACACACAACATATTCAAGGATAGATTACTTCCTCATGACAACAGGGGACAGATACAGAGTAGAAGATTGTAGAATAGGGGTAACAGACATATCAGATCACAGCGCAACATATCTGACAGTAAATCTGAAAAGTAGACAGAGAAACACAGTCTGGAGACTGAACGTAGGGCTATTGAATAACAAAGGCTTAGTAGACGAAGTAAAAGAAGACATAATAAGATACAGAGAGGAAAATGATAACAGAGAGGTAGATCCAAACATTCTATGGGATGCAATGAAGGTAGTAATACGAGGAAAATTGATAGCAAAGGCAGCACTACTCAAGAGGCCCAGAATAGAGACATACCAGAACTTAGTAAAGAAACTGAAAGAATTAGAGAAAAAACACCAAAACTCAAAGAACCAAGAGACACTTAGGGAAGTAAAAGACGTTAGAGAAAAGATAAACAAAGAATTACTGACAGAAATTGAGAAAAAGGCTAGATATGTGAAACAGACATACTATGAAGGAGGAACGAGAGCGACCAGACTCTTAGCTAGACGAATCAGAATACAACAGAAACTAAATACAATACACACAATAAGAGACACAAACACAAACAGGTTACTAAGAGAACCAGCTGAAATAGAGAAGACTTTTGTAGAATACTATAAGACACTATACACACAACCGAAAGCGGCAGGAGAAGAAGAGATAAAGACATTCTTAGAAAAATTAGATTTACCATCGATAGGAAAGGAACAGAACAAAATATTAAATGCAGAGATAACAGAACAGGAAGTGGGAAATGCGATCAGTAAAGCAAAGAACAATAAGTCACCAGGTAGCGACGGATTCCCTTCGGAATTTTACAAAACATTTAGACAGGAACTGAGGCCCATATTAGAGGCAGCATTTAGACACACAATGAAAAAAGGAACAATGCCACCCTCATGGAAAGAAGCCATAATTACTACGATTCCAAAGGAAGGGAAGGATAAGGAACTATGTAGTAGCTTCAGACCAGTGTCCATACTTAATGTAGATTACAAGATGTATACATCGATAATAGCCAAAAGATTTGAGACATTTATGCCAGATATTATAGACGAAGACCAGACCGGATTCATTAAAGGAAGAAAAAAACAGGACAACATAAGAAAGACAGTGCAGATAGTAGAGGAGATACAAAAAGAAGGAGGAAGTGCAGTACTAGTTAGCCTGGATGCAGAAAAAGCATTCGACAGTGTAAGCTGGATATTCCTATATAAAGTATTAGAGAAATTTGGACTAGACAAAAACGCGATGAAAACAATTAGGGCATTATATCAAGAACCAACGGCAAGGATTAAAGTAAATGGCAACCTGACGGACCGGATCAAACTAGAGAGGGCTACAAGACAGGGCTGTTGTCTTTCGCCGACGCTCTTCGATATATTCATCGAACCACTGGCTCAACTAATTAGACAGACCGAGGACATCAAAGGGGTGGAGATAAGGGGAACAGAACATAAATTAGGACTGTTCGCAGATGATGTGATAGTATATATGAGACAACCAGACACAAGCTTCCCGACACTGATCGACTTACTGACAGAATATGGATATTACTCAGGATATAGACTTAACGTAACAAAGACACAGACCTTAACATTGAACTACACCCCAACAGGCCACGTGAGCGGATCGGCGCGGCCGAGAAATCCGCTCTTCGCTCTTTAAAGCTTGGTCCGCTCCGCTAATCACTCATGTTGACCCCGCCCCCAAGTCGCTCTCCGCTCGCTCCCCGCTCACCTTGAATCGAGCGCTCCCCGCTCCCCGCGCCAGATCGCTCGGCAGTTTTTTTTCTTCTTTTTTTGGAGCATGGTGTAAATGAGCTCAAACTACAACAGTCTACACCCCCTGGGCCCCTTAACAATTGTTTGTATTGAGCCGCATTGTAATTGTAGCCATTCTGCAATGTTAAATAACGTTGTTTATCCATTCACTGCTCTATTAAGCGATGATAGGCTAGCCGAGCCACAATGCTATGGTCGCTGCCATTAACGTTAGCATGTAAGCTAACGTCAACAACAATGGCGTCGATACTTTTCGAAACAGGAGTGAGTGTGGGCGTCTCTACAGTGACAAAGCCTGAAGAGGATATCACAGGTTCACCCTTCTCATTGGTTGAAAATGGCCTTCATGTTTGTACATCGCCATCTGTTGCTTTGGCATTGTACTGCATGTATATATTACATCAACAGTGTTAAACCACTGTGAGCGGCCTGGAGTGGATTGGAGCGGAGGAGAACTCTCGCTCCGGACGTCGCGCCGACTCATTTTAAAACCCACTCCTCGCTCACGTCAAAACCGGCCGCTCCGCGCCCCGCGCCGCTCACGCTCCGATCCGCTCACATGCACTGCACCCCAACGACAGAGATCAAAGACAAATACAAGATTAAATGGGATATGGACAGGATCAGATACCTAGGAGTGAATATTACAAGAGAGGTGGAGGGACTATACGATGCAAACTATACACAGATTAATCAGAAAATCAAACAAGACCTAGAAAGATGGACAGTAATGCCTCTAGACTTTAGCTCAAGGATCGAAATTATAAAGATCAATATATTACCAAGGTTACTATACCTATTTCAGGCTCTACCTATATTAATACCACAAAGCCAGTTCAGGGAATGGAATAAACAGATATCAAGATTCATATGGGGGGGGGGAAAGGCCAAGGATAAGATAT